>NC_053026.1:386013661-386299890 GCF_003073215.2 Triticum urartu | reverse complement strand
ACGGATATGTAGATCTCCTTCCTTGTAACCGACTGTGTGTAACCCTAGCCCCCTCCGGTGTCTATACAAACCAGAGGGTTTTAGTCCGTAGGACAACATACAATCATAACATAGGCTAGCTTCTAGGGTTTAGCCTCTTTGATCTCGTGGTAGATCAACTCTTGTACTACTCATATTATCAAGAATAATCAAGCAGGACGTCGGGTTTTACCTCCATCAAGAGGGCCCGAACCTGGGTAAAACATCATGTCCCCTGTCTCCTGTTACCATCCGCCCTAGACGCACAGTTCGGGACCCCCTACCCGAGATCCGCCGGTTTTGACACCGACAATCCTCTTCGGAGGCAGAACGGACGTTGGAGCCTTTGAATATTGTGTCCGAAGTGCCGCGGTGACGAAGGATGCCCCTGGTCTTTTTGGCCTCCCTCTCGGTCTTCTTCTTAGGCGCCTTGTACGGCGCCGGGACCAGCATCTTCGTCATAAGTGGGCCGGCCGGTTCTTCAGGCAATGGGGCCGGACAGTGGATCCGCCCCGCCTTCTTCGTCCAGCTCTAGGGGAGTTGAGGAAAACACATTAAGTATTTCCCTTGGGTTATGCGGATAAAACGCATAAAAACTTACCGAGCTTGCAGGGCGGGACAGTTGGTACCCGCGCTCCTCGGCCGAGTCCGGCCATGATTTGCCGGACTTGAAAAGCATCGTCCAGATGTCTTTGTGCGAGGAGCCAAAGAGCTCTCACAGGGTCTGGTTCTTTGCTGGATCGAATTCCCATAGATTGCAAGTCCGGTGTTGACAAGGCAGGATCCGGCGAACTAACCTCACCTGGACTACATTGACAAGTTCGATGTTCTTGTCTTCCATGTCTTTAACGCGTGTCTGGAGTGCCAACAGTTGATCGAACGAAGACTAGTTCAGGCCCTTCTTGGGCCAGGACGTAAGCCGCAGAGGGGCTCCGGATCAGAACTCTGGAGCAGCGGCCCATTCCGTGTCGCGCGGCTCAGTGATGTAAAACCACTTCTGTTTCCAATCTTTGATGTAATCATTAAAAGTACCTATTGGCCATGTGACGTTGGGAATCTTGCTCACCATAGCGCCCCCGCACTCGGCGTGCTCGCCGCTCACCACCTTGGGCTTCACATTAAAGATCTTCAACCATAAGCTGAAGTGTGGCGAGATGCGGAGAAAAGCCTCGCACACGACGATGAATGTCGAGATGTTGAGGAAGGAATTGGGGGATAGATCATGAAAATCGATCCCGTAATAATACATGATGCTGTGAATGAACAGATGGAGGGGAAACCCTAGCCCGCGGACAAAATGAGGGAGGAATACAACCATCTCTTGGGGTTTCGGAGTGGGAACAATTTGTCCCGCCGTCGGGAGACGGTGGCCGATTTTTTTGGCCAGATACCCGGCCTCCCGAAGCTTTTTGATATCCTTCTCCTGGACGGTAAAGGCCATCCACTTGCCTCCTGCTCCGGATCCGGACATTTTCGGAAGGCCTTTGTGGGCGGAGAAGATGAACGCTCGGGCGCTGGAGCTCGAGCGAAGGGTAATGGATCGGGAAGAAGAAAGTGTGGGTATGAAAGCGAGTCCTTATCCCCTTATAAAGGCAGCAGGGATTCTGCGCCTCCCCACTTGCCTGGTAAACTCGCTTATTCCCCATGCACCGTGATTGGTGGGGATGTTGGGTTACCCACACCCGTATTGATGAGAATCCCGTGATAAGGGGACACAATCTCTGCTTCGACGAGACGTGCCAAGAAAACCGCCTCGCAATATGTGCAGTAGCTGGTTGAGAAAAACGGTTCAAATAATGACCGGGCCATGGCGTGATGTCATGTTATGAAAAGTTTTCAGCAGATTAGACTTGTGGAAATATTATACTCTCTATGATGGTATGTGGAATTTGTTTTGCAGAGCCGGACACGATCCTTGTGTTCAAAATCTTCTATGGACTATTTGGAGGAAGAACCCGCCTTGCAATGCCGAAGACAATCTGTGTGCCGGACTCATCGTCATTGAAGCCTGGTTCAGGGGCTACTGAGGGAGTCCAGGATTAGGGGGTCCTCAGACCGTCGTACTATATCCTTTGGCCGGACTGTTGGACTATGAAGATACAAGATTGAAGACTTCGTCCCATGTCTGGGTGGGACTCTCCTTTGCGTGGAAGGCAAGCTTGGTAATTCGGATATGTAGATCTCCTTCCTTGTAACCAACTCTATGTAACCCTAGCCCCCTCCGGTGTCTATATAAACTGGAGGGTTTAGTCCGTAGGACGAAAACAACAATCATAATCATAGGCTAGCTTCTAGGGTTTACCCTCTACGATCTCGTGGTAGATCAACTCTTGTAATACTCATATCATCAAGATCAATCAAGCAGGAAGTAGGGTATTACCTCCATCGAGAGGGCCCGAACCTGGGTAAACATTGTGTCCACCGCCTCCTGTTACCATCCTCCTTAGACGCACAGTTCGGGACCCCCTACCCGAGATCTGCCGGTTTTGACACCGATAATAGGTTCTACCTCATCAACTACTTCCCAATCTCCACATGTTAATCAGATCCTACTCATGCAAAGTTTGAGGGTTGAAACTAATGCATAAAAATTGGGTAATGAAAAGTATGATCAAAGTGTGAACTTGCCTCGTACTGTTGATGAAGATGATTCGCACTCATAACTCCTGATAGTTCTATTCGTCACACTCCGGTCAATCTATCGTGAGCAAGCAATAGTAACCACACATAAGCAATCACTCAAAAGATCGTAAAGAACGAAGAAGACAATTCAGAAAACATCAAAACCAAGCAAATAACTCTTGCAACATAAAACAATTTCTAACATTATCAAAATTATGTGAATTTGGCCTTATCAGAAAGTTTAGGTCAAGAGCTTCGATTTGCAAAAAAGAATCAACTAAACCGGAGTTAGAAAACTCAATTTACGAACAAAAGAAGTTCAAATACAAATCAGTTTGAACTCAAATTTTCAAATTTCCAAAAATATGTTTAAGTTGATTATCGGGATAGAGGGGATCATAACGAAGAAGTGGGCATTGGTTTTGATGGATTTGGACCAACGAGCAAAAAGTTGTGATAGATTGAAGATCAGGGACTAATCTATAAATAAAATATTCACGGATGGGTCCCTGGCCAAAATTAAAAAGAAAAACAAAAAATTATACCGAACGAACGTTCGCTACAGAACCTAAACCAACAAACTCGTTCGCTCCAAAGGCTAAACCAGCGAGCATTCTCTAAATAACTAGACTAAATAAAAACGGATTTTTAATGAAAACCGAGAGGAAAAAAACCAGATCGGACCGGGGCGACGGTTTTATCGGTCCATGGCGGTTTCGGCGGCACGGCTCTCCGGCGAGGCGGCGGACAGCGGTGGTTCGGGCGGCGACTTCGAGCGGCGGCGCTGGCGGAGGGGTAGCGCGGCAGCGGTAGATAGCGGCGGCGCGGGCGGCGGACTAGGTGGCGGTGGCAAGCGACGATGCGGGGCGAGGGCGGCGGCGTCGTGGTTTGGCGGCGGTGGACTGGGGTCTAGGGGCCCTGGGGCAGCGCCTTTTAAGAGGGGGTGAGGGGTGGCGTGGGGAAGGGGTCGGGGCGGAGGAGGAGTTCGTCCAGGACTCCGGCGGCGGCGGAGTCGTGCGCACGGCGGAGACCTGCGGGAGGTCGGGGCGATGGCGGTTGGGAGCTGGGCTTGGCCTGGCTGGAGCTGGGCCGGCCCAGTTCGGCGGGAGAAGGATTTTTTTATAATTTTTTTCCAAATAAAAAATTATATAGGCATATAATATATCAAAAATTTTAGAAAAATGATTTTCTATGACATGAACATTTTTCTAGCGTCAAATAAAATCCACAAAAATTCAAATAAAGCAAAGAGTTCTATTGTTCCAATAAAATGCCATAAAAATCATTTTAAAAATACCAAATGATTTCAAATTTATTTCTCTCCAATTTTCTATTGTAGGGAATCATTTTACCCTAATTTGCATATATTTTATTTTTGGAGAAAAATTAGTGTTGGTCTTCTTAGATTCTCGGGAAAATTCCTTCTCTGGGCTCTTCCGGTGGTGGCATAACATTTTCCTCAATTCTTCTGTCCTTTCATCTTGGTAAGGTTATTCCGAGACTAGGTCTTCTTAGCTGACGGATCTGGCGCCAATACTAAACAACTATCGATATCTCATGGTGGTCATCAATTTATGGTTTCTCCTGCAGGAAAATGGGTCTGGGCCTCATCCTCACCGCATATCCTACGTGTGGCAACAACTGCCTTGTACAAGGAAAAATACTTATACCATCCTAAGGTTCAAATGAGGTTTTGATCGTCGTCGCTCTACTATAGGTAAGTCACTCAGATTTACCATCCCATATAGCAAGGCGAGTAATAAGATTAAGTCGGTATGGTGATCAATCCATCCCGCACCCAAATCATTACCTTGTATATGGTTTAGCGAATCTCGCATCCTAACACTCGGTCATCCTCACAAGCTTCAGAATTTCTTTTGTCGACGAACTAAGTTAGGATAAATCCATTGATTATGCAAGCCAGACAAACATCTATCGTACTTCACCACTCTCAGGTTTTGCGTTACTCCTAAAAAAATCGTATATCGATAAAATCGTAACTTCTTCCAGGATTTTTCCTTCAGCAAGAATGTGCTTGCTTCTTGGCAGGTCCTGGGGTCTGTGGGTTATGGCCCATCTCATCACTTGTAAACCTTAAACTCATCATCGGGGCAACTGGTCATTATTCCAATATCCAGCTTCCCAGCATTCTTAAATCCACCCGATTCTACTGTCTTTCTCCCTTCTATTGGTACCAAACTAAGACGTGATTACTCAGACTCATCACGGGGTTACTATTGCTCCATATTACCAACATTCAACCTCCTTTATATCCAATAGTACTTCATCCCTTCATACTCTTGGGGTATCCCACATATCGAGACAAAACTCATACTTATTTTGTCCGAAATCCACTCCATGGAATATCATCATATTTTCCAGGGGTCAAGGGTCCTCACAGTTACTACCACCCTTAAAATGCACAAGCTCATCCATAGACCATATTTCTCATATCCTCGAAAATGGTCAAAATCTTTCTTCATAGAGTAACAACTCATAAAAATCCAAATCAGTACCAACGATGATAACTTTATTGATTCTCAAATTATTACAATCTCCTACATTTCCTTTACATAATTTAACTTCTCCTGAAAATAAGGGTGCTTACTACTCTATTTATTACATTCCTTACTCCAGTATCAAAATTCTGAAGTACTCTGCTCATGCTTCCTTGTGTTCTGGACATTGCCTAGCACCATGTCCTACTTCTTTGCAACGTATACAAATGACTTTCGATAAATATCAGGGCTTATTTGTGATTGTGCCCATTCCTTGGTTTCTTGGCTCCTTTCCTGGGCACATATTGGCATAGTGACCCAAGGTTCTGCACTTGAAACAAGTGATGTAACTCAGGTCCTTCTCTGCAGAGATTTGGTTCTTCCCGGTAAACTTTCTCTTCTTCCTCCTGGATTTCTTCGTTCCGATCAATACTTCCATTTCCTGTGGATGAAATCCTGCAGGTACTCTCGGCTTTCCTTTGTGCAATACTGTGATGAATTTCCTTCTTATCCACATGAATAACAAGCATGGGAGTAAAATCTGTTTAGGCCTTCTCCATCGGGGTCTTCAACAACTTCCTCCTTCACTGGTTCCTCAAAACTTTCCCTGAGGGCTTCTTTCATTACTTCATTCTTCTGTTGGATGGTTCTTCGAACCATGGGGTAAATGTGACACTGAGAAGGGTAGTGGGTAGTCCCTTCACATAAGAAACAAGTAATCTGCCTAGTTGGGCATTCTTCAGCTGGGTGACTTCCTTCACAATTAGGGCATTCATCCTTGTGTTCCTTATGGCTGTGTCCTATTTCTCCACAAAGCTTGCATGCACAAGACTTCCTCTTATCATATCCATAAGGCTTCGATTCCTGGGACACAAGCCGAGACTTTAGCAGAGTCAACTTAAATTCTTTCTAAGTGGTTACTCCTTGCCATCCATTGATGGTTTGGTACATCCTCCACCAAGTAGCAGCACCTCTTTCAAAGCACTGGAGAGCATGCTGGGTCATATCCTTTCCGACTATAGGGTTATTCTTCATGTGATCCTCCATGTTCTGAATCCATCGGTCCGTCTCCAATTGACTTATCGGTCCAGGAAATATGAGTTCATCTCCATTCATCCTCTATTGGGTCCATGGGTTTGGGGTGAGATAAGAGAGATAGAGAGGGATACACACAATGCAAACAATGGTTTTGAAAAGATAGATTTTATTCGTGGCTGTCGGAAAAACATCAAACAAATGACAGCTCACAAACGTCGCATCTAACGTAAGTATATAATGGGGGTTTGGTCTTCTAATGGTCAATAAATCTCAAAGTCATCAAACATCTTCACATCTTGTTCATGTCTCTGGTGGCTACTTCTGATCGTGCTTGTCCTTCTCAAGTTCTTTTGCCAGATCATCTCTGTCGACGCGAAGTCTCTCATGACGTCCTTCAATATTCTGGGGTTGCGTTCCAAATTTATGGGTTTTCAACATCCTTGTCATGAACCGCGGTCCTACTGTCCTTCAGTTCCTGGAGGTTCTCCTGTATCTCGAGGTTTTGCTCCTCCAGCTTGGCTACTTTTAGCTTCTGGTTCCTAAGTTCTTCACGAAATGCTTTCTTGTCAAATACGGCTTCCTGCAGGTCCATCTTAAAATTCTTGATGTAATACTCCAGATCCTAGTGATACACCAGCTAAGGTTAAAACTTCATCTTTTGCTGATAGGTGCTCCATTAGCCTTTTACCATCCAATCTTTCCGATGAAATGCATGTTTAACTCAGCATGATGATACTAGCGTAAGCGGGTGATAACATCATGGATAGCTATGTCTATGCCCATGTTACTGCCATGAGCATTCATTTCATAATTGATCTGTCCTGCCTTAGGGTTTTCTTGACAAGAACTTCGAGTTTTAGTGCTCCATGTTCCGATCTTTCTCCGACATACCTTGATCTCGGGTATTGACAGCTTCAATAGTCTACCAAGTTCCATAAGGGTAATCTTCCTAAGTCATATAAATCTGGGAATTCTTCGGAGCCTTCAAATTCTCCTAGTCTTCGGAGTCTTCAACCATTGTAGTTTCCATTATTGTAATGCACGGTAAAATCCTCTTCATTCCAAAGTGGTCTTAGTTGTCCGATGTCTTGTACTTCTTGTTGTGGTCTCATCAGTCGAATTTTCGAGTGGTCAAAAGGGAAAAGGGGTATGGTCTCACTAAAAGGGAATATTTGAATAAGCTCATAAGAGAAGAGAGGTAAAAGATCTTTTTGAAAAGAAGGTTTTTGAGAAAATCTTTCTAATTGGCCTGTCAGTTTTCTAGGGTCACGTCCTACAGTCAACATGTGCTCTGATACCATCTTGTAGCGACCTGACCTCACACGGTCAAATCTCCGTGCTTAAGTGTCATCCCTGGATCGGTATGCTGACACACACAGTACTCAAGGATTTATAACAGAGGTAAATCACATGTATGAATAACGTAAATACTATCACCTCAATCCATATAGCGGAAGTAATAACAAGATTATGGATTCCCATCAACACCAACGGCAAAGTTGAGTGTAGAAATCGTAACCCTAACATATCACTTACTCGTCGTAAGATTCCTGCAACATGAGACGTTGCAGCCATGTAGGTCAGTACATTGAATGTACTGGCAAATTCACACCATAGGATAATGATGAATAATAGCTATCACTATATGCATATTTGGCTAGTGGAAAGCTCTAAGTTTACTTTTGCATGAAGCCAAATTTTCCCTACAACAAAGGAATATATTTTATTTAACTACAAAGTTTGTTGAAAACATTGAGAAGGTTCCTCCAACTCAATCCCGATTAGAATAATCATCAACCCGACCAATTTATTTAAGTAAAGTGTTGAGATCAACATGATGATTCAAGAACCAGATACTCAAGATGTCCATAACCGGGGACACGAGTAATCATGATTAGTTTGTACACTCTGGAGATGTTTGCGCACTTTTCCTCACAAGACTCGATCTCCTCCGTTGGATTTCTCCCACTACAAGGTGTTTGAGAAACGGATGACCGAGACACAGTCTTTCAGAAGCATTAACTCTAACCCTGGGTAGACAGTACCAACCTACATCCCCTACATCTGCTAGCCTACCACTGGAAGAGGTCATGCAACATACTCAACTATGCTAGAGCCCATAATAGCTTGTGGTTGCACACAGAAGTTTCTAGCATGAATAATCTTATGGTCCCTTTGAGCCTGGGTGGCATTGCATAGGGTGATCACACGGGTCCTCCGAGATCCCCTTGGGCAAGCACTAGATTCTCCAGGTGCCCGGGCAAACCACTAGGTGCTTCAGGGTGCCCCTACCATTCCACCCAGATGTGTATTAAAGTAGCCACCTTAAGTTAACCGTTAATTAGAAATCTCACAACTGTCATGGATCTCTCAAACCAACCCACGCCTACGAGCATAGCATAGCAATATAAGCATAACGTAGAAGTAACTCCCAGGGTTTGATAATAAACAGGGCAATAGGTTCTACCTCATCGTCGGCGTTCTGGGAACAGGGGTCCCCAGACTTGCCTGCCTGCGGCCTGCGGCGTGGCTCCAGTGGGGGCCCAGCGCGGCCCATCTTCATCAGCTCAAGCTCAAGACCCTCGCGAGGGGCCAAGCCTCGCGGGGCGGATGACCGGAAGCTTCCTCAGAGGCAGCCTCATCAGGTAGGCTCGTGAGGAGGCGGAGAGATCAAGGCGGGGATACCTTGCGAGGAGCGCGTGACGCAAGCCATGACGATCGAGACCAGGCGGGCGCCGGCCTGCGCAGTGTCCTTGTTTCCCCTTTGGTGCAAAGGGGGCAAGCACAGGCCAAGGCATCGGGCAAAGCTTACCATTCCGGTGCAACGAGACCAAGACCAACAGAGTGGCAGGACGGAGGTCACCGTGGAGCCCAAGACGGTGTCATCACCAGTGCTTTTGGCAGCCGAAGACCACCTTTGGTCAGGATAACTTGTACTAGATGTTCCCCTTCAAAATGGCCAATTGTTGGCGCCCTTCCCGCTCATTATTTGGGGAGAGGCCCAGGGCCTCTATAAATAGAGCTAGCCACCACAGAGTAGAGGGACAACTAGAGATCTGGTAGAAACCTAGCAGAGAGAGAGAGGCGACTGAACTCACCCAAGCAGTTCGTCAAACCAGCTCAAGAACACCTCTCGCGAGGCTGTTCTCCCCTTGTACTGTTCATCATCAGCCCCTGAGGCAATCCACCACGCCACACACTGGAGTAGGGTATTACACCACAACGGTGGCCCGAACCAGTATAAACCTCGTGTCCCTTGTGTTGTTCGTTGTTTCTAGCTAAGATCACGTGAGGAGATTGGACGTAGATCGGTAGGGGAGAGATCTCCATGCGCACCCAGTGTTCGAACCTCAAGGGTCTGCCGGAACCCGAAATCTGACATTTGGCGCGCCAGGTAGGGGTGCGCCGGAATCCTTCTTCCTCCGCATCGCGTTCCGTCGCCTTGCCGTTCAGATGTCAAGCGACCCGGCGGCCAACGTCGACCGCTGGGCAGCGTGGCCCGCCCATGCCGTGGCCCTAGCCCAGGGCGACCTCAACCTTGCGCCTCAGGCAACCCGCGCTCCACAGGGCGCTGCGGGGCACGGGCGACGCGGCCAGACGCCGCCTGCCCTCACACCACGGCAGGTGCGGGCCGCAGCAAGGGTCTCAAACCACGCTGCGGCCACAACGCCGTACACCCGATGGGAGCAAGCGAATTCCAGGGCCGCGCTCACGGTGGCCCGAGAGCTGCTATGGTGCCGACTGCTGGAGGGCGGCCGCGACGTGTTGTTGGAGAGAGTAGCCGAGCTCCTGCACGCCGCCACCTCAGGAACACCTCCTTTCTGTGTCCCGCTGCCACCCCAGACCCAAGGCGGGCCGTATGGCGGCAACGCGTGCACGCACGCAACTTCCAGCGGACTCCAGGGCCCGTTCAACGTCAACACCTCCGCCGGCACCGGGCGACAACTCACGCCGGCCTCTTCTCAGGCCAGCGAAGGGGTGCACGCCACGGCCTTCGGCCTCGGCGGACCGCGCCGCCCTCACCCCCAAGACAGCGCTCCAAGCCAGGCTGCATGGCATACGGGTTGCTACGGCGAGGGGCACGGGGCGGTGGCCCTAGAAGCTTATGTGCCCCGCATGGTGGATCAGGGGTGCGCACTGGATGAAGATCATGGCTCATTCCTCGGGCCAGGCTGGGGCGAGGAGGCGCCAGAAGCTGAGCTCTTTCAGGAACCCCAGGAGAGCCTCGACAACCGCACCGGCGGCGGCAACTATCGGGTACCACTCATCCCTCAGGAGCAAGCTTATGCTAACCATGGGTCGCAGGAGATACAGGTCGCCGCAGCAGGTGGCTGCCCCAATTCTGCAGCCTCATACCCCTCAGGAGGAGGGCGCAGGGAGCTGTAGGAGAGGGGCCGAGATTCAGGTTCGTCCCCACGACGGTCGGAGCAAGGCATTCTTAGGAGGTAGGCCCGCTGCCGGGTAGGTGCCCCAGGGCCTGCCCCCGGCAGGGGACCCGTGGTCGTCGGGGGAACCGCTGGCGACCGCTCTACCTCATTGCCATCGTCCTAGTTTCCGGTCGCCGTCAATGGCAGCAGAGTGAGGCGCAAGGCGGGGCCCTCGTCTGGCGATATGAAGCAAGGCCGGTACCTGTGAAGAAGGCCCAGTGCCTGTGAAGCTCGCCGCCCGTGACACTCTCACGTAATAATGAGTGGGGCTGTACATGCCCCGGAGTCTCCGGAGAGCCGCCCTCGGGCCTCGGGGGCTCCCGCCCCGCCCAGTGGCAGCACTTAGCTCCGCGCTAGTGAGAAGATGTCGAAGACTAGACTAGGTGCCGGACGTGGCCTTTTGCTTCTGCCTTTCCTTGTTGACAAAGTTCTTCGATTTGGATTTAAGTTGGATTTGAGCTTGATGCTTGCGTGTGTTTGGGGGAAGGGGTGTTTAGCCTAGTTCGAGCAATCTCTTGCGTTCTGGTTTCGGCTTTGCATCCCAAATTAGCATCGTCTGCCCCCCCTCGCGAGCCCCTCGCGAGCCGGGCCGGGCCAGGCACGTTTACAACCAGGACCGCTGTTACCGCACCCTTTTCGGAGGTTTTCATCGCGGAATCTACAAGTTAATCAGAAGACACCCGAGGTGCGGCGGCCCCGCAGGCCCGCTCAGGACTCGTCGGGGTCGGAAGGTACACAAGTCAGCTGACCCATCACCGGGCCAGCGGCTAATTTCACACGCAACTTTATACTTACCAGGGTACTAATTGCAAACCTTTACATGGGGGGCTTCCCCTCCCAAAATGCTCTTACATTCTTCGGGGCCAAGCCCGAACCTTCTTCGTGCAGGATAAACAGCAGTGACATGCGGTCAGTCGGACATATCACTCACCGTGTCTTCTTGGGAATCCTCGGAGGCATCACTGGCGTCGTTGACATTGCCGCCGCCGCCAGCATCTCCGTCAGCACCAGGCTCGTCCACAACACCGCCTTCATTGGCGGCCATGACCACGCCGTCATCATCAGACGCAAAGGCCCTGACGAGGGCGTCCATGTTGTCCTCCACCCATCGCGCCAGGTCACCCCGGACGGCTATGGGCACGGGTGCGATGGCAGCGTCGAAGTCAAAGTGGGGGTCCCTGTCCAGTAGATAGCTGAAGACGCGGGAGAATGCATGCCCGAGAAAGGCTCGGCTCCTCTCTTTGACAAGCCAATGGGACCTTTCAGAGCGGTTCTCCAGAAGCATCACCACATCGGTGAAAAATTGGAGGTTGTCGGCCTAGTTGACCTCGTGCGGCTCCTTAGCGGCAGCCTCGCAGATGTTGCCCAAAGCTGTGTTGGCCCTTTCTCTGAGCGTTTGAAGCATGGGGGCATGCTCGCGCTCCAGAACCCGCTGCCGACGGATCTCGTCCTCATTCTGCTGCGCGATGGCCTCAGCGTCATCAACCCTCTGTTGGAGAAGAAGCTGCTCGACCCGGGAAGAGGACAGCTCCGCCTGTGCTGCGCTGAGGGCGGATGCGGAGGAGTCCGCACGACGCGTCACTTCGGCCAGTTTGTCCCTGAGGGCTGCGGTCCCGCCCTCAGCCTCGGCCTTGATCAGCCCCAACCTCGTCCCGTATTCGCGCTCGAAGGCCGAGTGAGCATCCGCCACGCAGCGATCGACTTCTTCCTGGGCCCGGGCTTCGCGCGCGGCAACGTCATCCTCCGCCCGAGCCACCAGGCACTCCCTCGTCTCCAACCGCTCAAGATCAAGGTTGTGCTTGGCAGCCTCCAGCGTCAGCGCCTCCTCGCGCTTCAGAAGCTCCGCCCGATCAATAGGGGCCCCCTCCATCGACTCAAGGGCCGCCTGGCGCAGTTCCACTTGCTGCTCCGGGGAGTTGCTCCAAGCTTGGAGCTCCCACGCGCGCTCCTCCGCATCCTTGCGTCGTCGGTCTGCTTCCCGAGCCTCCTCGACGGCCTGGGAGCAGGCCTCCCGCGAAGCTGCCAGCGACGCTTTGGCCTTCGCGTTGTCGAGATCACGTTGGTGACGCGCAAGGACGACGACAACCTTTAGTTTGTGCCTCTCCTCAGCAAGGCGCAAACCTTCAGCCTCGAGGCGCGCATCCTCGTCAGCAAGCTCTGCCCCGATCCAGCTCACTGCATCCGCCACCCTCTGGAGGAACTCTTCGCGAAGGGCCGCGTCGGAGGGCCCCGAGGCGGCAGGCCCCCGCCCGGCACGGGGCTGGGGGCTGGCGCCCTAGCCATCGCTGAACGGACCTCTCTGGGAATCCGGCCTGGCGTTGGTCCACCCACGGAGGAGGAGCCAAAGACAGACTTCAGCCATTCACCATCTATGGTCAGAGGAGGAATGCGGGGCAAGCCGGATGTGCCCCAGGAGGACTCATGAAGAAAGGACAGCAGGCGCGCAGGCTCGAGGTGCCCTATGGAACGGACCACTCCACCAACTGGTCTGGCAGCAGGGGAGCCGCTCGAGCTCGGCGAGCCCAGGGCCAGCGGAGAAGGTGAAGCTTGGGAGGATGGCTCCTGGGATGACTCGGCGAGTTTCGCAGGGCAGGGCCTGAAAGGGCCGCAATCAGTCGCAGGGATAGCAAAGTAAATGAGCAAGGAAAGAAGAAGACTTACTCATCCATGGCAAAGTACTTCTTGCGCTTCAATGAGCGGCAAGGGCGGTCGTTGCCACCCAAGGCCTCCTTCCTCTTGCGGAGGGCCTCGAAGTCTACACGGAACCAACCTAAGCGCCCGGCGCAGGGCTCGGCCCCTGGTGCAGAAGAAGCATCAAGATGATAAGCGCTGGAGGAGTCAGCCTGGGGGGCGCCGTCAGGCGTCGCCTCGCGAGGAACGACTGGGGGCTCTGAAGCCTCGGCCTCAGGAACCATAGGCCGCGACTCCGCACCTGTCGCCGCTCCAGGGAGGGCCTCAGGAGGCGCCGCCTTCGAGGCTTCTCGCGGCGTCGGCACCTCGACATCGGGCGCCTCAACCCTCGCCGGTTCTCGTCTCCCCGCCCTGTCGCCCGAGGAAGGACCGTTGTGGGCGGCAGGGGAAGCAACCACGGCGGCTGGGTTCTCGCAGGGCCCCGTGAAGCCAGCCGGGCGCAGCCCCCACTCGTCGAAGCTGGGCATCTGCCTCACAAAATCGGCCCTGTCGGAGCAAAGATACAAGAGGACACCATTACTCCAAAGGCTGCCTGGGGAAGGATCGCCAGTCAAGACCCTAAGCATCGTCCGCAGCACTTCAGGTGCCAAGTCCTCCTCCTGAAGCCGCATGCGGTCTCTGTGCCCCGCAAAGTGCCACATCCGGCGAGAGTGGCGCTGGAGAGGAGCAATGCGACATTGGAGGAACTCCTTCACCACCTTGGGTGCTGTCACATTGAGCGCCCTCAAACTCTGGAAACGGCGCCAGATGAAGGCGAGCCGGGGGCTCGTGAGCACCTCATGGTCCCAACCCGCGTGCGGAACAACAGGCGAGGTCGGATGCGAGAGCAGAGGGTTGGGCACTCCAACGTCCACGTACAGCCACCGCTCTCTGAACCTGGCCTTAGGAGGAGGAAGGCCGAACTCGATCCCTGAAGCGGCCGTCTCCGGCACGGCTAAGAAGCTCACACACCCTGAGCAATGAGTGGGATCGCTCAGGCGCATGGAAAAGAAGTGGCGCAGCAGGGCAACAGAAGGAGGAATGCCTATCATCGCCTCGCAAACAAAAGCAAAGACAGCCAGCAGAGTAATGGACTCCGGCCAGAGGTGTATAATGCGGATCTGATAATGGGAGAGCACCGCGTTGAAGAAGGCGGAAAAGGGGGGAATCAGACCCGCCCATAGGGCATCGGCGAAGAATCGGACCTCCGTGATGATCCTATCAAGGGAGGCATGGGACGTAGGCCAGACTGTGGTCCTGCCGCACTCGTTGAAGATAGTGGCAAGGGCGGAGCGAACCTTGTTCAAAGCTTCTGGATTGAGTATGATCGACCGGGCAACGGCGGGGGTCGCCGCCGGAGGTGTGCGGGGCGAAGGCGTGGGCTCCTTTCCCCTTCCTTTCTTCGTCGACGCCATGGCGGGGAAGAGGAGGAAGAACTCGAGCCGGATTGGCAGCGGAGGCTGGAGCTCAAAGAAGAAGGAAAGGTAGGAGGCAAGCGAGCAGCGGAAAGGAGGAACAACTGTGTGCAACTACGGGTCCGCTTAGCCGGGCGCGTAACAAGGCGTCGTGGGGAAACACAGACGTCCACGACCAATCAATCGCCACCCGGCGCCAGAGGCCGCAGGCTTTTTGGGCCCGCGGCGCTTCGCGCTTGCCTCTTCGCCCCTGCTAGGCCAAGCCCGGGCACACTGTGGGCCCGGGGGCTAGTGTCGGCGTTCTGGGAACGGGGGTCCCCAGACTTCCCTGCCTGCGGCCTGCGGCGTGGCTCAAGTGGGGGCCCAACGCGGCCCATCTTCATCAGCTCAAGCTCAAGACCCTCGCAAGGGGCCAAGCCTCGCGGGGCGTATGACCGAAAGCTTCCTCAGAGGCAGCCTCATTAGGCAGGCTCGCGAGGAGGCGGAGAGATCAAGGTGGGGATACCTCGCGAGGAGCCCGTGACGCAAGCCATGATGATCGAGACCAGGCGGGCGCCGGCCTGCGCAGTGTCCCTGTTTCCCCTTTGGTGCAAAGGGGGCAAGCACAGGCCAAGGCATCGGGCAAAGGTTACCATTCCGGTGCAACGAGACCAAGACCAACAGAGCGGCAGGACGGAGGTCACCATGGAGCCCAAGACGGCGTCATCACCAGTGCTTTTGGCAGCCGAAGACCACCTTTGGTTAGGATAACTTGTACTAGATGTTCCCCTTCAAAATGGCCAATTGTTGGCGCCCTTCCCGCTCATTATTTGGGGAGATGCCCAGGGCCTCTATAAATAGAGCTAGCCACCATAGAGTAGAGGGACAGCTAGAGATTTGGTAGAACCCTAGCAGAGAGAGAGAGGCGACTGAACTCACCCAAGTAGTTCGTCGCACCAGCTCAAGAACACCTCTCGCGAGGCAGTTCTCCCCTTGTACTGTTCATCATCAGCCCCTGAGGCAATCCACCATGCCACACACTGGAGTAGGGTATTACACCACAACAGTGGCCCAAACCAGTATAAACCTCGTGTCCCTTGTGTTGTTCGTTGTTTCTAGCTAAGATCACGCGAGGAGATTGGATGTAGATCGGTAGGGGAGAGATCTCCGCACGCACCCCAGTGTTCGAACCTCAAGGGTCTGTCGGAACCCGAAATCCGACAGTCATCAATTACTTCCCAATCCCCACATGTTAATCAGATCCTACTCATGCAAAGTTTTAGGGTTGAAACTAATGCATAAAAACTGGGTAATGAAAAGTATGATCAAAGTGTGAACTTGCCTCATACTATTGATGAAGATGATTCACACTCATAACTCCTAATAGTTCTATTCGTCACACTCCGGTCAATCTATCATGAGCAAGCAATAGCAAACACACATAAGCAATCACTCAAAAGATCGGAAAGAACGAAGAAGACAATTCAGAAAACATCAAAACCAAGCAAATAACTCTTGCAACATAAAACAAGTTCTAACAGTACCAAAATTATGTGAATTTGGCCTTATCAAAAAGTTTAGGTCAAGAGCTTCGATTTGCAAAAAGAATCAACTAAATCGGAGTTATAAAACTCAAGTTACGAACAAAAGAAGTTCAAATACAAATCTGTTTAAAATTTTCAAAAATATGTTGAAGTTGATTATCGGGATAGAGGGGATCATAACGAAGAAGTGGGCATTGGTTTCGTTGGATTTGGACCAACAAGCAAAAGGTTGTGATAGATTGAAGATCAGGGACTAATCTGAAAATAAAATATTCATGGATGGGTCCCTGGCCCAAATTAAAAAGAAAAAGAAAATTCTACCGAACGAACGTTCGCTACAGAACCTAGACCAACAAATTCGTTCGCTCCAGAGGCTAAACCAGCGAGCATTCTCTAAATAACTAGACAAAATAAAAACGGGTTTTTAATGAAAACCGAGAGAGAAAAAAACCAGATCGGACCGGGGCGACGGTTTTACTGGTCCGTGGCGGTTTCGTCGGCGGCTGCGGTTTTCCGGCGGCTTTCCGGCGAGGCGGCGGACAACGGCGGTTCAGGCGACGACTTCGGGCGGCGGCGCTGGCAAAGGGGTAACGCGGCGCAGCAACGGCAGCTAGCGCCGGCGTGGGCGGCGGCGGCGGCAAGCGGCGATGTGGGGCGAGGGCGGCGGCGTCGTGGTTTGGCGGCGGCGGATTGGGGTCCAGGGGCCCCGGGGCAGCGCCTTTGAAGATGGGGCGAGGGGTGGCGTGGGGAAGGGGTCGGGACGGAGGAGGAGTTCGGCCAGGACTCCAGTAGTGGCGGAGTCGTGTGCGCGGCGGAGACCTGCGGGAGGTCGGGGCGATGGCGGTTGGCGGCTGGGCTTGGCCTAGCTGGAGCTGGGCCGGCCCAGTTCGGCGGGAGAAGGATTTTTTTATAAAAGTACTTTTCCAGACAAACAAAAAAATAATAAAAACAATAAAAATAAAAATATTATATAGGCATATAATATATCAAAATTTTCAGAAAACGATTTTCTATGACATGAACATTTTTCTAGCATCAAATAAAATCCACAAAAATTCAAATAAAGCAAAGAGTTCTATTATTGCAATAAAATGCCATAAAATAATTTTAAAAATACCAAAATGATTTCAAATTTATTTCTCTCCAATTTTCTATTGCAGGGAATCATTTTACCCTAATTCCCATATATTTTATTTTTGGGAAAAATAATTTGAATAAAACCAAATAACTCTAAATTGAAAATAATTTCAAAGGAACTTTAAATTTGATCCTTTTAAACTCCCTACTCATATTTCATATGTTTTGAAGAAGTCGTTTTATCTTCTCTCGTGAAATTATTAAGTTGCTTAAAGTTTCTGAATTTGAAATATTTCCAAATGAAATTCAAATATTTTCAGAACCCCTTTCATTTTATTTAAATGGAAGAAGTCATGTCATATTCTCTCTAGGGTTTTGTATCTGAAAAGAATTTGAATTCACGAAGATTAGAAATCAAAGGTGAAAGTTTGGGAAAGTCATTTCATTCCCTCTCATTTAACTTTCAAAAGTTTTCGAATTTTACTCAATTTCACTCATCACAATCAAGCAAACAATCAAAACTATCTATTTAATATAACATTCCAAAATTTAGAATTTTGGGATGTTACATATGATATGGCCATCATCATCTTGTGCATGTGATCTCCATCTCCATAGCACCGTCATGATCACCATCGTCACCGGCTTGACACCTTGATCTCCATCGAAGCATCGTTATCATCACACCAACTATTGCCTCCACGACTATCGCTACCGCTTAGTGATAAAGTAAAGCAATTACATGGCGATTGCATTTCATACAATAAAGAGATAACCATATGGCTCCAGCCAGTTGCCGATAACTGTGTTACAAAACATGATCATCTCATACAATAAAATTTAGCATCATGTCTTGACCATATCACATCACAACATGCCCTGCAAAAACAAGTTATACGTCCTCTACTTTGTTGTTGCAAGTTTTACGTGGCTGCTACGGGCTGAGCAAGAACCGTTCTTACCTACGCATCAAAAACCACAACGTGGTATAGTGATTGCTTTTTGATCTTCAGAAAGAACCCGGTTCATTGAATCTGATTCAAATAAAGCTGGAGAAACATAAACTCACTAGCCACCTGTGTGCGAAGCACGTCGGTAGAACCAGTCTCGCGTAAGCGTACCCGTAATGTCGGTTTGGGCCGCTTCATCCAACAATGCCGCAGAATCAAGAATCAACTAGTGACGGCAAGAAATATGTCTATACCCACGCCCACAACTCCTTTGTGTTCTACTCGTGCATATAACATCTACGCATAAACCTGGCTCAGATGCCACTATTGGGGAACGCAGTAATTTCAAAAAATTCTCACGCACACGCAAGATCATGGTGATGCATAGCAACGAGAGGGGAGAGAGTCATCCACGTACGCTCGTAGACTGTAAGCGGAAGCATTATGAGAACGCGGTTGATGTAGTCGTACGTCTTCATGATCCGACCGATCCAAGTACCGAACGTACAACACCTCCGAGTTCAGCACACATTCAGCTCGGCATCGTCCCACGAACTTCGATCCAGCAGAGCTTTGAAGGAGAGTTCCGTTAGCACGACGACGTGATGATGGTGATGATGATGCTACCAACGCAGGGCTTCGCCTAAGCACCGCTACGATATGACCGAGGTGGATTATGGTGGAGGAGGGCACCGCACACGGCTAAAAGATCAACTGATCAACTTGTGTGTCTATGGGGTGCCCCCCTCCCCGTATATAAAGGAGTGGAGGAGGGGGAGAGGTCGGCCCTCCTAGGCGCGCCCCAAGGGGAGTCCTACTCCCACCGGGAGTAGGACTCCATCCCTTCCAAGAGTAGGAGTAGGAGAGAGGGAACGAGGAGAGAGGGGGAAGGAAAGGGGGGCGCCGCCCCTCCTTGTCCAATTCGGACTAGAGGGAGAGGGGGTGCGCGGCCTACCATGGCCGCCCCTCCTCTTCTCAACTAAGGCCCAATAGGCCCCTTATACTCCCCAGGGGGTTCCAGTAACCCCCCGGTACTCCGGTACTTGTGAGAACTTGCCCGAAACCCTTCCGAAGTCCAAACATAGTCATCCAATATATTGATCTTTATGTCTCAACCATTTCAAGACTCCTCATCATGTCCGTGATCATATCCAGGACTCCGAACTACCTTTGGTACATCAAAACACATAAACTCATAATACCGATCGTCACCGAACGTTAAGCGTGCGGACCCTATGGGTTCGAGAACAATGTAGACATAACCGAGACTCGTCTCCGGTAATAATCAATAGCGGAACCTGGATGCTCATATTGGTTCCTACATATTCTACGAAGATCTTTATCGGTCAAACCGCATAACAACATACGTTGTTCCCTTTGTCAGCGGTATGTTACTTGTCCAAGATTCGATCGTCGGTATCCTCATACCTAGTTCAATCTCGTTACCGGCAAGTCTCTTTACTCATTCCGTAATGCATCATCCCGCAACTAACTCATTAGTCACAATGCTTGCAAGGCTTATAGTGATGTGCATTACCAAGAGGGCCCAGAGATACCTCTCCGACAATCGGAGTGACAGATCCTAATCTTGGTCCATGCCAACTTCACAAGCACCATCGGAGACACCTGTAGAGCACCTTTATAATCACACAGTTACTTTGTGACATTTGGTTGCACACAAAGTGATCCTTTGGTACTCGGGAGTTGCATAATATCATAGTCATAGGAACATGTATAAGTCATGAAGAAAGCAATAGCAACAAACTAAACGATCATCATGCTGAGCTAACGGATGGGTCAAGTCAATCACATCATTCTCTAATGATGTGATCCCGTTAATCAAATGACAACTCATGTCTATGGTTAGGAAACATAACCATCATTGATTCAAGGAGCTAGTCAAGTAGAGGCAAACTAGTGACACTCTGTTTGTCTATGTATTCACACATGTACTAAGTTTCCGGTTAATACAATTCTAGCATGAATAATAAACGTTTATCATGATATAAGGAAATATAAATAACAACTTTATTATTGCCTCTAGGGCATACTTCCTTCACCTCGTAGCGCTTCCAGCAGATTATCCGGTGCCTCTGGTTGGACAGAGGTCACCGGTGGAACAAGCACACCCCATTCTTTTGAAGGAGGTTGTTCGCCAGATTCCAGAGCCGTATAGGTCCCCGGACTTGTATTCGGCTAGGGGCCGAATCAAGCAAGGCCCCCGTCCCCAGTCGCCATGGGGATCTGCTCTCCCATGTGTTCGGAAGCCGAGGTCTTGCCTCCTGGCGCCGCCCCGGCAACCTCCTGAACCTCTCCCTGGCCTGGGAAGGTCCTTTGAGACAACACCTCATCGTCGCCCTTGGCCACGGGAGAGTGAGCGACCGCCGGTGACTCACTAGCCATCGCCTTTGAATTCAACGAACCTCTTGATGAGGATCGCTGGGAGCTGTCGTGGGCCGGACTGCAATGTCATAAATTAACATATTATATTATGAAGCAAGAGAGGACGAACGCATGGACATACGTGGGTTTAGGTACTTACGACGCGGCCGGGGGCATGTTTCGGGAGCTTCGCTCCGGGCTGCTATCGATGTCCCGTGCGGAGTTATCCGCGAGAGGGCCTTTCCCCCTCTTGGGCGCCGCTGCCTCCAGATTTGTGGAGGCTGCCCTCTTCTTCCTCCCCCCATCAGGGGGAGAGTCGCTGTCCTCCTCCTCCTCATCGTCGTCTTCGACGGCGGAGGAGCGGGTCTTGTCTTCGAACGCCACGTCCGAAGCGCCCTTGCGACGGGGGCCACTCCGGACCCCCTTCGCCTTCTTCTCCGGCGCCTACTAGCACCTTCGCTAGGCGCGGGATGACTGGTTCCTCGGGTAGTGGAGCCGGACACCGAATCCGCTCCGCTCTCTCCGTCTATACCTGAAATAATAAAAGTTTAGATATCCTCCTTGAAACAATCAAGTAGAGGATGCATTAAAGGCTTACCTCGTTGGCGGGGTGGGTAATGTCGTGCCCGCATTCTGAGTCTATGGCTGGCGGCGTCTTGTTGCCTTTGAAGAGTAACTTCCAGGCGTCTTCATGAGTGGTTCTGAAGAGCCTTTTCCAGAGTTTGCTGCTTCTTCGGATTGAATTCCCATAAAGGGCAGCTTCGGCTTTGGCATGGGAGGATCCGGCGAACTAGCATCACTTGGATTACGTCAACGAGCTTAATGTTTTTGTCCACGATGCTTTGAATGCGCGTTTGCGGCGCTATCAGCTCGTCTGACGAAGACCAATTTGGGCCCTTCTCAATCCAGGAAGTGAGCCGCATTGGAGCTATGGAGTTGAATTCGGTAGCTGCGGCCCAGGTGGCGCCGTGGGGCTCTGTGATGTAGAACCGCAGTTTTTGCCACTCCTTGACAGTCTCCATGAAAGTACCTTTTGGCCAGGAGACATTGGTCAGCTTTCTCACCATGGTGCCTCCGCACTCCGCGTGCTGGCCATCCACCACCTTCAGCTTCACGTTGAAGACCTTGAGCCACAACCCGAAGTGGGGTTGGATGCGGAGGAAGGCCTCACACACGACAAAGAATGCCAAGATATTGAAGAAAGAGTTCGGGGCTAGATCATGGAAGTCTAGCCCGTAATAGAACATCAGCCCGCGGACGAAAGGGTGCAGTGGAAACCCTAGCCCGTGGATGAAATGAGGGATGAATACCACCCTCTCATTGGGCTTCGGTGTAGGGACAACTTGCCCCTTGGCTAGAAGACGGCGGGCGATTTCCTTCGCCAGATACTCGGCCGCCCGAAGCTCGGCAATGTCCTTCTCCTTGACGGAGGTGGCCATCCACTTGCCTTGGCCTCCGGATCCAGACATGGTTGGGTGCTTGCTCGAGGGGGGAAAGATGAGAACTTGGGCGCTGGGGCTCAAGGATGGAAGGGCGGAGGAAGAGAGAAGGCGTGAGTGAAGAAGGGGAGTCCTTATCTCCTTATAAAGGCAGTAAATACTAAGCGCCTCCCCACTCACCTTAAAACTCGCTTGTTCCCAAGGGACGTGTAAACGGCACGGTTATATTACCCATGCTCGTATTGATGAGAATCCCGCAATAAGGGGACACGATCTCTGCTTTGACAAGATGTGCCAATGGAAACCGCATCTCGAAACACGGAACGGTAGACAAAAACGGTTCGATATGATGACTGGACAGACGTGATGTCATCTTGCAAAAAGTTGTCAGCAGATGGGACTCATGAAATATTATACTCCCTACAGTTGTGTGTGTGGTACTTGTGTTGCAGATCCGGACACGTCCGTTTCATCCGAAGACTATCTTGAAGTATTCGGAAAGGGGAACCCGCCTTGCAAAGCCGAAAACAATCTGCGCGCCAGACACCTCGTCATTGCAGCCTGGTTCAGGGGCTACTAAGGGAGTCCTAGACCAAGGGGTCCTCGGGTGTCCGACCTATTAGACATGGGCCGGACTAATGGGCTGAGAAGATACAAGACCGAAGACTCTACCTGTGTCCGGATGGGACTCTCCTTGGCGTGGAAGGAAAGCTCGGCGATCAAACATGGAGATTCCTTTATCTGTAACCAACCTTATGTAACCCTAGATCCCTCATGTGTCTATATAAACCGGAGGGCTAGGTCTGTAGACACATCCTCATAATCATAGTCAGACAAGCTAGACTTTTGGGTTTAGCCATTACGATCTCGTGGTAGATCAACTCTTGTAACACTCATATTCATCAAGATCTATCAAGCAGGAAGTAGGGTATTACCTCCATAGAGAGGGCCCGAACCTGGATAAACATTGTGTCCCCTGTCTCCTGTTACCATCAACCTTAGACGCATAGTTCGGGACCCCCTACCGAGATCCGCCAATTTTGAAACCGACACGGACCCTACGGGTTCGAGAACTATGTAGACATGACCGAGACACGTCTCTGGTCAATAACCAATAGCGGAACCTGGATGTTCATATTGGCTCCCACATATTCTACGAAGATCTTTATCGGTCAAACCGCATAACGATATACATTGTTCCCTTTGTCATCGGTATGTTACTTGCCCGAGATTCGATCGTCGGTATCTCAATACCTAGTTCAATCTCGTTACCGGCAAGTCTCTTTACTCGTTCCGTAATGCATCATCTCGCAACTAATTCATTAGTCACATTGCTGCGAGGCTTATATTGATGTGCATTACCGAGAGGCCCAGAGATACCTCTCCGACAATCGGAGTGATAAATCCTAATCTCGATCTATGCCAACTCAACAAACACCATCGGAGACACCTGTAGAGCACCTTTATAATCACCCAGTTACATTGTGACGTTTGGTAGCACACAAAGTGTTCCTCCGGTATTCGGGAGTTGCATGATCTCATAGTCATAGGAACATGTATAAGTTATGGAGAAAGCAATAGCAACAAACTAAACGATCATCATCCTAAGCTAATGGATGGGTCAAGTCAATCACATCATTCTCTAATGATGTGATCCCGTTAATCAAATGACAACTCATGTCTATGGTTAGGAAATATAACCATCATTGATTCAACGAGCTAGTCAAGTAGAGGCATACTAGTGACATTTCTGTTTGTCTATGTATTCACACATGTACTTAGTTTCCGATTAATACAATTCTAGCATGAATAATAAACGTTTATCATGATATAAGGAAATATAAATAACAAATTTATTATTGCCTCTAGGGCACATTTCCTTCAGTCTACCACTTGCACTAGAGTCAATAATCTAGATTACATTGTAATGATTCTAACACCCATGCACTACAAAAAAAGACACATCCGTGACATTTTGGGCCGAACGAATTTTTTTCTGTCATACATATGACACTTCTATGACGATAATTGTGAAAAAACCCGCTATCATCATAGATGTGGTGGGCTCCTACTTCTATGACAAAAAATCATGACAAAAAAATGGGCTTTTCGTCCTGGGCGGGCCGGAGACGCAGCTGCATGACATTCTTTGGGCCGTCCATGACGGAAAAAACCGTGGTAGAAGCGAGGGGGAGGAAAATTTCGGGGAGTTCCCGGTTACGATGGGAGGTCGGGGGCCGAGCGATGCGCGTTTCTCTCGTATACGTACGCACGTGTGTGCGAGGCGTTGAGTCTAACTGAACCCGAGCGAGGCGTTGGCTCTAACTGAACCCGAGCGAGGCGTTTGGCTCTAACTGAACCCGAGCGATTGCACTGTAGGCTACGCGTTACTGAACCCGAGCGATCGATCGATGGCTGTTAACTGAACCCGATCGAGCGATTCCTTCGCTACTGCTGCTAACTGAAGCCGATTGATGGGATGAACAGTGAGCGTTGCGGGGGGGTGGATGAACAGTGAGCGGTGGCGTTGCCTCTGGATGAACAGGACCCCGTGGTGTGTTGGAGGGCTGGATGAACAGTAGACGGTGGAGGGGTGCCCATGGAGGGGTGGATGAACAGGACCCCGTGGTGTGGAGGGCTGGATGAATAGTAGACGGTGGAGGGGTGCCCGTGGAGGGGTGGTTGAACAGGACCCCGTGGTGTGGAGGGCTGGATGAACAGTAGACGGTGGAGGGGTGCCCGTGGAGGGGTGGGTGAACAGGACCCCGTGGTGTGGAGGGCTGGATGAACAGTAGACGGTGGAGGGGTGCCCGTGGAGGGGTGGTTGAACAGGACCCCGTGGTGTGGAGGGCTGGATAAACAGTAGACGGTGGAGGGGTGGTTGAACAGTAGCCAGTGGAGTAGCGCGCGGTGGAGGCTGGATGAACAGGAGCCCGTGGAGGCTGGATGAACAGGAGCCCGTGGAGGCTGGAGGAGGTCGACGATGGAGATGAACAGTATCCCGTGGAGTCCCGTTTTGCGGCATGCCACACCCCTCCCGATGAACAGGACCCCCGTTTCGACCGTAGCGCTCCAACACAAGTCCGTTTCGTCCGTTTTGCGATACGCCACACCCCTCCCGATCAACAGGACCCCCGTTTCGACCGTAGGAGGTTCGTTTCCTCCGTTTTGCGGTACGCCAGACCCCTCCCGATGAACAGGATCCCGTTTCGAACATGGCCGGTCGAACACAAGGCCGTTTCCTCCGTTCTGCGGTATGCCAGGCCTCGTTTCCATCGCATGTTCCGTCCAAGCCCTCCCGATGAACACGACGCATTCCGTTATCTCCCCATGAACACGACGCATTCCGTTGCCTCCCCATGAACACGATGCATTCCGTTGCCTCCCCATGAACACGAGGACAACGCTGTTTCTCCGTTCCTACCTAGCCATGTACACGAGCCCTGGCCGTACGTATGCGCGAGTAGGCGTTCGAGACCCCGCCCGTATGTACACATACGTGGTCGTATTTTCTTTCTTGCACCCTGGCCGTTGTACGTACGTGTACATGCTATGTGCGTGCCTCTACTACGACACGTGCACGCCTCTACTACGACACGTGCGCGCCTCTACATCGACCAGTATGTATGTACACGTTCGCGACCAGAATGACAACGCTACGTACGCTTCGACCAGGTGGGTCCCGACTGTCAGGCACTTCCTTGCCTACGAAGATGTAGCTGGTGGGTCCCAGCAGTCAGGGGGCAAATCGTTTTTTTTGCCCGGACACACTTCCTTGCGTGCGAAGGTGTAGCTGGTGGGTCCCAGCAGTCGGGGGCCTGGTGGGTCCCAGCAGTCAGGGGGGCGAATCATTTTTTCGGACGCACTTCCTTGCGTGCGAAGATGTAGCTTGTGGGTCCCAGCAATCAGGGGGCGAATCATTTTTTCCGTGAAATATGGTGGCCCATCTGGTGGGTCCCCACTGTCAGGTGGAGGAATAATTATTTTGCACATAACAAGGAGGCACTTCCTTGCGGCTGCCATGGACCCAGCTGTCAGGCTCTCCATGTACAGTACTCTTCCGATGGAAGTCGGTCATTGACCACGTTGACCATGCCACGCCGAGAGCACCAGGGCGGTGGTCTGGACGACGACGAGGCCTAGGAAGGGGACGACACGGAGCCGGGGAAGACGCAGCAGTGGAAGCCCGTGCGGAGAGGAGTACGAGGGTTCACTGGTTCGGCTACGGTGTGAGGCTGCCGTCATCGCAGAATAACAGGGGGTGTGGGTGAGTAGTGGGATGGCCTGGCCAGCGATGGGAGTAGTACGGGGCGGTGAGGCCTCTGCGGCATCACAGCCGGCCACGGGAGGCAGGAGCATGCGACACGACCGGCGCTGCTTTGGGCGGCTGGAGCAAGAAGACCAGAAGTTGAAGAAGCACTACAGCCATTGGATGGACATCGTACGATCACTGCAGCTAGAATCGTTTATATTGACTAAGTTGACAAAGCCCTCAGTACGCGTCAACTTAGTAGGCCCACAGCTCGGATTTGGCAGAGAACATATAGCCCATTTGCGATTTGAAAGAATGTACAACCCATTTTTTAATTCTAATGGAATTTACTATAGCCCATTTACAGTTTGTTAAAAGTACAGCCCAACTTCTAGCTAGGACAATGATTAATAATTTCAAACAACCGCTCAAAACAGAATTCAAAAAAAATTCCCATATTTTGAAGGGATCCAAAATATTTGTATCCGAAATTTCTAGTCACGTTAAATATAATTTCAAAATAAAGTTGTATTACGTTAAAATCCAACGAAATATTGCGCGCGCAACAAGTAATGAAATTAAAATTTTCAAATTCCAAAAATAATATATTTTTCAAACTGATTACGTGTTTGGTGCATAGTAACTGTCCAATTATTATAATTACATCCCATTTATTATTTCTTAAAGTCCATTTTCTTGTTAAGCCTAATGCATACCTCCTAGGAAAGTTTGCAGCCCAGCGGGGCGGAGAATAACAAGTTAACCCGGATATTGTGTACAACTGTCGGCCCAGTTGCATTGCTGATGTTGAAAAAAGCTATTTTTTATACACACATTAAAAAAAATTTATAGATAAGGAACATTTTTTATACACACGTTTAACAATTTTTAAAACATGATTAACACTTTTTAAAACATATTTTTTAGTCAACAGTGGGCCCACAGCGAGCGGAGGAGGTCATAATACACATATTTTTTAAATACATGATTAACACTTTTGTAAAAACAATTAGCCCACAGCGAGCCAATTAGCTCCAGTCGGCCCACAGTGGGCGACAGGGGCCAGTCGGCCAGCTGTAGGCTGACTGGAATCCAATCGGCCTGCTGTGGGCCGACTAGGCCCAGTCGGCCTGCAGCGGGCGGGCGGTGTATTATTTTTGAAAAAAATTACCCAGCGTAATATTTATGAAAAATAATAAAAAAAGTATTATTTAAAAAAATAGCGAAAAAGGCCTATGTAGTACAGTACAACCTAACATGGTTACTCAGCCCACATTCAGTGACGCCGAAAAGGCCCAAACAAGGCTTCTGTACATCTTTTTGAAGTCACTGAGCTTAATTAATAACTTAAGAAAAAAGTTAGATTACAATGGAACCTAATTAAAAGCTGTCACGAGCAAATAAATAATTCAATGGGTCCCACTTGTGCGCGCGTGCGCGCGTGTGTGTGCGCGCGCGCGTGTGTGTGTGTGTGAGAGAGAGAGATAGAGAGACCCATCAGCCGATGCTCGTAAATACATCTTTCAGCCATATGCATTGCAGATGCTCAGTAAAAACTTATATAGTTGACACAATCATATAGAGCATCATAGCACACTGAACTTGCATACAAAAATTTCACGCAGGCGGCACAATCAGGATGGAAGCAGTGGATCGCTATGGGAAGGGCTATGTTGAAACCAACAAATTCGTACATAACGGTTCATCGTATTTATCAATGAAGGGGAAATATCTTGAATGTTGTGCAAAGAAAACAGACAGACAACACAATAAGTTCTCCTAGCACATTAAGTTGACGTACAACCCTTTCTAAAAAAAGTTCAGGTACAAAATTAGAACAGGTCACAATCAAATGTACTGGCATATCAGTGCTTCACACCCATAGCTCAGATTTAACTAGTATCTGACAAGATTCAGTTGTTACCTCAAATTAGAGCACATCCAGGCAGCCAGCCCTGCCTCTTCTCCCAAAGAAGCAGTGGCCTCCGCCGCGCGATGGAGTCGGCCCTGTGCCATCCATCGTTCCGAGCAACACGGGGAAAGTCTGACGTTGACTCCTGTAATGGACGTCGTTGATGGACCCTGGCACCAGCGGCGGCGGCAAGACTTCGATTGATGGATTGACCACGTCTTCGACATGCACGAACACTCGATACAGGTACATCCCTAACGTGGTCCGCGGCGGCCTTGGTGGCGACGAATAGTACAACCCCGGTTCCTGCACCGGTATCTCAACACCAATCACCTTCGGTATGGTGGACGGCTTCTTCATCCATGCCATAACCGTTAGAGCCTAGCTGTCTGGAGGAACAAACATACTTACGAGCTCACCTCCAAGGTCGTTGATAAGCTCGTTCATGGACTCGCTGTTCCAAGCACGTCGAGGCATGCCGTGGAAGGTAAGCTTTGTTAAAAACTCAAGCTCAGAGGGCACCGAGCCCCATCCTGGGTGCCACCGATCAAAGCTCACTAGCGCGCCATCGCAGAACAAACGCCGGGAAGATTCGAACACATGAC
Organism: Triticum urartu; assembly: GCF_003073215.2. NCBI lineage: Eukaryota > Viridiplantae > Streptophyta > Magnoliopsida > Poales > Poaceae > Triticum > Triticum urartu. The sequence continues at coordinate 386,271,062 of NC_053026.1, read as the reverse complement.
TGCAGTCGAAAGTTATCCGGAACCTGACGAAGAAATCAGCCGGTGGCGGACAGACTTGGACGAGCAAGTCACTTATTTGGATGCCGTGCGCAATGCCAAGAGCTTTGACAAGGTCATCCGGCGAGACGGGAGGCCGGTCGCTGTTGATGGTTATCATCAGCACTTTGCTGGCAAACTGGTCGTCAAGCGCCGCCATGCCACTGTTGAGCGACAGCACGCAGGGACCAAAGGCAGGACGGACCTCAGGATCTCCGGCTCGGAGATCCGCGTTGACCGGCGACATGATAGTGTGCTTGAGTACAGGGAGTATAGGAGGGGGATTTGGGGGAACTGGAGTAGGAATCGAGATTCCAGAGGTGGGGGAGGGGCGGGAGACTGCGGATGAAAAGGTAGCATGAATTTCGAGCACGCGCCAATATGCTCTCGGCGCGCAAGCGCAAGAAAACACCGGTGGCGCCCACATGTCGTCCTAAGAGTCCTTATTCATTATTTTTTGGAGATCCCAGCCTTTTTTCAGGATCTTTTGAGAGCCCGGCCTGAGAGTCATAATTGACCTGTTTGGCATTGCGTTACTACTCGGCCCATATTCAACGACACCTCACTGGCCCAAACAAGTGTACATCATCGAAAAGACACTGAGATCAAATTATATAACTTTAAAAAAGGAGATATACTCTGAACATTGGAGAATGGTGATGCCCACATTTAGCCCACCAGTAGTTCGAGACAATAAACAGTTCGAAACAACGATATATACAACATTCAAACACTGACTAGTGACTACTACTGACATAAACAGCAAGACATGATAGTTCATAAGAAGTCTTGCTACACCACCAAAATGCACCCATCTGCAGCGCTCAGACTCTCGTGATCCAGACGAGAATGACATTCTAAACAGAAGCAACTATTACATAGTAAGAGTGACATAGACGAGGATGACCAAATGACAAGGAATATGCATAACAAAAGAAAGAACTACCCATCCAGAACCAGCAGCAAAGACAACAAAGTCATTCGAAGAGATGATCCAACACCATCATAATTTGCAGCCCCGCTTCAGCGACCAGTGATCCGGAGACACCACTACTCTACCCTTTCGATGCAACAGCCCAATTACCTATCAACCTGAAGGCTCGAACCACATCACTGCCTGTCGTAATTGAGACATCCAAGGATCAAAGTTAATCCGGATGCCTTTATCATTCTCACCTTCTTTTGGCTGCAGGCTGTATCGTTGACAATCAGGGGAGTTTGCTCCGGAACTCCTAGGGCTCGCCATGTAGACACAGTTTTCCATAACAAACAAAGCCTCTCTGCCATCAAGGTCCTTGCCAACGGTGATCTCCTGGTTAATCGGATAATTGAGTCCGAGAAACAGAGAGTGTGAACCAAGGTTGTTTACCCGCCTCCAACTAAAAAATCCTAAAGGCCCCAACAAGCTGGTATCCTGCTCATAGACGTAACAGCCACTGTCCGGATACTCACGTATTACATGGTGCTTGTATACAGTGGGGTTTTTGCAATATAACTTTTCTGGCTCATGTCTCCGAATGATCATCAGTCTTTTGCCGTTGTCTGATCGAGCGAGGAACCAGTTGTGCTTCCCTATTTTTGGCAAAGGTGGTGTGATTACAAAGGGCAGTAACTATAGGGACACTGCATCATATCAAAAAGGACATGCATTGTTAATGTAAGATCAGCATTGTTTAGAGTATGAGTAGGATAATGCAAGAAACATCATTGTTATGTCCCAGTTGGAACTGGGAGGAAAATGCAGGGAAATGTATACTAGGTTCGAAAATATAGAAGTGCCATGCATGGTTATACTCATGTTATCTCGCAATCGATTCTTCACAGGAAACTACCATGTCATGCATGTTATGTAATCATGTTCTGTCCTCACAAACAAATTCTTCAAGGTAACTAACACACCATGCATTGTTATATACTCGTGTTCTGTGGGCAAAAATTTTGTGAGGATATTATTCTAGCCATTGATTGTTGAAGGGCGAATATAGGTATGTACACATGGTAAGCATTGTAGGATTTCACTACTTCCAAATATAGAGTTCTCCATATGCACATTTACTTCCCTAATGTATGGTTAGATGAAACCAACAGTGTGGTGCATGTTTCTACATCATGAAAATGAGGAAACTAACATGGCCATTGATACACACTCATATTTAGTAGTAGTATATAGATTACTGTAAAATAAGGATAATATCCATATATTCCTAACCGTTTGATTATTCAGGGTACAAATTGGCTGTAATGACATGGTCACAATCGCATGAATTAACTCATTCCAAATATAGCTGATTTACGGCGTCTCTAATACATTGCCATAGTTCTACTCAAATTCTGCTCAAACAGAGATATGCCAATCATCACAAAAAGTTTAAACAGTGTCATGGCATCATCATTAACATGAGAGGAAACAACTTACACGCGTCGTCCCAGCAATACATGGTGCCATCTGCTTTGTCGATCGCGTAGATGATGCCATTGTGTTCAATAGCATCACAGAAGTGTGTATTAGCTTTGACGATGATCCACTGCGAGCTGAGTTGTCTCCGGCTAAAGAAGGCACCGGCGTAAAGATAGGCGAGTCCGCGGTCGAACAAGGCAATTAGCTTGAAGTCTGCATAATTCGCATGTCGTGTGGGCACTTGGCAGATTACAATCTTCTGCAAAACAAGGTCCTTCCAACTGACGTAGTAATCTAGATGACTTGGACCGCGATGGTAATACTCTATATAATCCAATGGAGGAAGGATAATCTCATGAGAGGTCTGGAAGTTCTCGAGAACCAACTTTTTACCGTCTTCTCTGAAGGCAGCCATCCAGTGGGAGTTCATGCCGACCCAGTACATACCTGCCAAGAAGTTTCGGGCGATGGTGATCGGATCGATGTCGAGGGAAATGATGTACGGCGACCCATTACATACCTGCAAAGAAGTTTCGGCTAATGGAGATCGGATTGAAGTCGAGGGGCATCATGCACGCCTCCGTATCATGGTGAGCCAATCTCGCAAGACCAGATAGCAGCAAGCAGGGTGTCTTGAAAAGCTTAGGCCTCGCTTCGACGATGGCCATGTGCATGTCCCTCGAGCATGCAGCCAGCCGCAGGGTGCTCAACATATCCATACACGAACAACAGAGGTCGAGGATGTCACTGGGGAGATTGCTCCAATCGCGGCTCATATGGATGTTGCGCGGTTCGTGTTCGGCCATGGTGGAGTTTGGAAGGGGGCTTGATTTACGGGGGAGAAGGATGTCGGTACTGGAGTGGCTAGCGAGGGAATAGTGGTACTGGGGGAGGCGAGTGAGGCGACGGTACACGGGGGCACAGTGAGATGGAGACGGAGAAGGAGATGGAGATGGAGTGGTGCTATGGGAGCGGAGAGGGAGACGAGGCGAGGCGCCAATGTGCTGTATAGCAGCGGTGATAGACTGCACTATGCACAGGGTGAGGCTGACTTTGGTAACCCGAACACGCCGCCTGGACTAGTGTCAGGCGCAGGGTGTTGCCACTTCACTGTGAGGACCGGATGAATAGTATTTTGACCATCAAGTGTACCACAGTTGTACTACTACTACTAGTAGGTACATGAGTACTCCAGTATTGTATAGCGTAAATAGGTCTCCCGTGCTAGCATGCCTGTTCACTTCATCGTTCAGGTATCATCCATATTGCGAGCAGAACCAAATTCTTGTGCATGCCCAATCAACGCTCTGCCGCGATGCATGCAGTGGTTGTTCTGGTGCATCAAGGACGGCATGCAGATCGTTCCACACTTGAGAAGAGGAAAAATGGAAAGGTAGAACGTGGCAACAGAGGAAGAGAACGCTGGCTAACGAGGCTGGGAGGGGATCAACCAGGAAGTTAATGCTCCACGCCTAAAGGTTTTGGGAAAACCTGATTTTCATAAGGTGACTTATACTCACCTAAATGGAGGGAGTATTCCTTAACCAGAGAATGTTGTGTCTCCCACTCACGCGCTCAAAAAAAACTACGACACATTTTTTATCTGTTTGCATAGGTCCCACCTATCAGGAAGGATGGGCACGTACACGAACAGGTACGACTCATCAGTCTACCCGCATAGCCTTTTCGTTTAGTCTACCTAGCCGTCTAATCAACTGCCTGCACGCCACTTCTCCCATTTACTTCTCCATCGGGAACCGATTCTCCTCGGCTTCTTCACCTCCCCTTCGTCTTCATTTGCATCCAAACCCCACTGCGTTCACATTGTTTTAACCTCTTTAAATAATCATCTACTACTTCAGTTAGACTAGCCATCTAATCCTAATTCTCCAAACCATAGCCCTCCGTTCCAGTGGTTCCAAATGGTGATAGAGATCGAGATGCAGGTTTTTAGCATCCAACATGTCCTCGTCGAAGGCTCGATGCACATAGTTGCCACCGTCACCGTCCACCCAAGGGTTGTTCGGCAGTGGATCAACAATGTATCCAACTCCCTTGAAAAGGTAGAGACGAGGGTCATTGGTCTCGACGCAGAGTACACGGAGCGTGCCCCTGGGAAGATCCAGCGCGCCGCCATCCTTCAGTTGTGCCTCGAAGATGAAGTTTTGGTGTACCACATCATACACTCGCCCTCCATACCAGGTGAGCTTCACGATTTCTTGTCTTGGGAGGACATATACTTCTGTGGGGCAGCCATCGAAGGGGACAAACAGAAGCTGGAGCCGTACAACCTTAATTTGAATAGCATCGCTGACCTACAAACCAGAATCAAAATTCCTGTAGAAGTTTATGATAAACAGACACCATCCCTATTCGACGTTGCAAATTTTGTGCTCGGTACCAATCTTTAGAAGGGTGACGAGACGGTGGCATTAAGGTCGTCTGGATGGGAGAATTATCCCTTGACGTACGAGCGGATAAAATATGCTGCCCTCGATGCCCGTGTGAGTTTCGAGATAGCTGCAAGGTCCAAAGAGCTTGTTGCGAAGCCGTCTCCCACAGAGAATGAGAAGAAGAAGAAGAAGAAGAAGAAGAAAAGGCTGCACCAGCAGGAGGGCATTATGGATGGATGAACTATTTCCTCTCTTGTAAAAAACATTATTCCCTCTCGGTGTATATTGATATAGATGGACTATTTTGATGGTGTGCATGTCTTTGGAACAGAGTAGTAGCGTGGGTCCTCTTGACTATAAGGAACTATTTATCCGCATATATAGCTTTCTCTGCTACTCCTTCCAGTGATCGGTATGCACTGCATGTGTCCGTAGACATGACAACTTGTCCATGGAAGTTCAACTACGGCGACCATCACGTTTCATCTTGCGATTCCCACGACGCCTCTCCAACCCACGGCACCACGCCCCCCGACGTGCGCCTCACCCCTCTCGGCCGCACCGCCCCTCTGCCTTTGTGTGCATGACATGTGTGCCACCTAAAATGCGGCGAGCATCAAGTTTCTACCACAGCCACCCGAGATTCCAACGACGCCGCTCGAACCCATGAAACCACACGTCCCCCGACCTGTGGCTCACCCCTCTTGGCCCCACTGCCCCTCTGCCTACGGGAGCATTACATGTGGACCAGTCACCTATCGGGTCCACATGTTATTGACTCAAAGGTAGGTGTAGTAAGGCGCTGAAGCTCAGTCCCGGCGGCCCTGAGAGGGAAATGTAACTCCTGCGCCAGGGCTTGTGGTGTTCCCGCAGCACAAACTCGTGCCAAACTCGAGATTTGTTTCTTTACTATACATGCATGCAGTGATTTAATGGACATTGTAATCTCAACATGTGATGGGGAGCTCTAAATTTGAATTTGAAACTTATAAAACGAAAAGATTCAAAACAAATAAACTGGGAGAGAGGGAGTATATCATAGGATGTGTCCCATACAAAATAAGTCCCCTGGTTTGTCACCGTGAAGATGCGGTTAGAAAGGAGCACAGCGTCTTCCTACTCGTACGACAACAAATCGGCCGCAGATAGCATGGTCCGCCTTTGACCGCCATGTGCAAGGTTCGTGCTATATTATTCAATCTCACCATGGTTCCATCGTACCAATTCATGTGGTGGCCCGTTGCATGGCTGATCCCAATGTTGGACAAATGTTCTATGGGAACGGTTTCACCGTTGTAAATGTTGTGCAAATTGATGTTGGTACCCTCCCGTACATATGCAAGCCAATCTCCACTCGCACCGAGCCTAACCTGTGAAACAGTGGGCAGGGGGGAGAATTAGGAAATGGACACGGAAGTAGTCTTTAGAATGCATTTACTACGTGATCAAACTCATCTTACTTGCTCATCGGAGGAAATCCGAGTGCCCCTCAACGTCGGCATCTCAAGGGGCGTCAACTTGCAACTACGGCCACGCCGCGCTGGAGAGACCCCCAAGGAAACATCCTCGTGTGTTCCACAGAACATCAAGATGCATTTGTATGAGTAGTTTATCTTGTGAGAGAAAAGGATGAACGAGGGAAGGCCTCTAGAGATAGAGATGGACACTACTACTACCAATGTGCTGGCCCGTGCGTTGCAATGGATCCAAAGTAGTAGAATAATACTTGTTCACGTGCTTGAAATATAAACACTCTAGTTTTGATATACATGTGTCAGCAGACATGACAGCTTGTCCATGGAAGTTGAACCACGGCGACCATCACGTTTCTTGTTTCTACCACTAAGCCACTGAAGTTCGGTCCCGTGGGCCCCGAGAGGGAAATATAACTCCTGCGGCAGGCCTTGTGGTGCTCCCGCAGTACGAGCTCGTGCCAAAACTAGAATTTGTTTCTTACTACTACCAATTAGTACTAGTAAGGTACACGTGCATTGCACGCATGAGATTCTGGTGGTTTGTGCATTATGCTTCTACATGTGGAGCTTTCTGGATTCTAACATGTGGCAAAATCTGGTGGAATATAAGGTTAGGCAAGTTTGATTAACTTAGGCGAGTGTTTGATTCAAGCCACACCTTAGGCAAGCCACACTAAGGCCCCACATGACATACACACAAAAAATGTGGCAAGATTCCCTTAGGCTTGCCAACTTGTTTCTCTCGTTTTGAAGAACTAATAACTTTGCCTAAGCTTAGTTGTGGCAAAGTTAGGGTATGTTTGATTCAAAGGATTTTCATAGGATCTTTGAAGGATTAGAATCCTTAGGAATTTTTCCTACGTTGATCGTTTGATTCGTAGGATTGAATCATGTAGAATATTTTCCTAAGGATTCATTTGTACTACGTTTCACAGGAATCCTAACATGCACTCCAACCTCTTGAAAGAAATCCTTTATTTTTCATGTGACACAATCAAACAAACTCAAATCCTATAGGGATCCAATGAACATGACATTCCAATCCTACTTTTTTCCTATTCCTGTATTTCTGCAATCCTATGAATCAAAGAGGCCCTTAGTCATGAATTAAGTTCAACCATTGAGTCTTCTAGATTATACATGTGGCAGAATCTGGTGGATGATATCCAGCGTCCAGTAGTGCTCGGATTTGCCATCTTTGTACCGTAGGATTGGCTTCATCCAACAACCAACTTTCAAAGTTTTTCACACACTATATAGGGGGTATAGATATAGATGTGCCGGTCCGTTGCAATGGATCCAAAGTATATATATCTATTTAGTGGAGTGCACTCTAAACACATTATCTATTTATTTTTCTCTAACCTTCCGTAGCCATGCAACCAAGCCACACAAGCTTCATGGGTGCCCCCCCACATCATATTATTCATACTACGTTGATTGAAAAAAAGATAAATCACCCAAAACAAGATCTTCCTGTTTTTTGTTCCTACGATGTTGTGCTGTGCACGTACCTACTAGTTGTATAGTGGTAGTACTAGTAATATAGTATTAGGAGTACAAACTTGGTACTAGTAGGAGTAGTACTAGTATGAAATGCTCCTACTCTATCAACGAGCCCTGTCTGACACCAAATTTCTTGGCTTCCGTGCTACAGCTAGATCTTCCCCTCGTTTCTTTTTTCCAACCCGGCGGCGGGCGGGGTGTCAGTTTGCTCAACGGCGGTCCCACATGAAAGTGAAAATGCTAGGCAACACGCCTTCCCTAAGCCATGTGTCGTGCCGGATGGGCCGTGTTGTACTCCCGATTCCCGGGCGTGTGGGGGTGCGACGCGAATGCGGCAGGCCTTTTCCTTTTACCAGCAATGCGCTCGTGCGTTGCGACGGATCCAAAGTAGTAGAATAGTAGTATTTGTTCACACACTTGAAATAAATCACTATTGTTTTGATATACTCCTAATATATTACTCCCTCCGTACCTAAATATTTGTCTTTTTTGAGATTTCAAATGGACTATCACATATGGATTATATAGACATATTCTAGTGTTTCTAGCAAGATGCCCGCGCATTGCACGAAGTTGATGGAAAAGGTAAGCACAACTTATAAATTGACGGATGGGGTACTAGTTACAGTGATGCATATAATTAAGCAAAGGGATCGAACATGTCGGTATTGACTGGAACGAGAATGCAACAGCATAATAAGAATTAAGGCCACGATGATGCGATCGCAGTGGTGGTTACAGAAGGCAAGAAGAAAGATGGATCCACGAACGTACGACCTCCTCCTCCTCAACTTAGTGCGCCAGGCCACCGACCGGCGGCTAAGGAGCGGCGGCTTTTGTGGCGAGGTCGAGGTGCTTCTCAGCAAAGGCATCCAAGGCTTCCAGCCGGTTAAGGAAGGCCAACGTCGTAGCGTCCTCACTGGCCTTGTAGATACCTATGTACACGATTTCCTCGTACATGTGGATGTGTAGGTCGACGAATTCTTGCAGGGCAAGGCGCCTCGCGGTGAGCGCGACCTCCAGCTGGACATTCTTCATGGCATCGGCGGGCAGTCGCAGGGCCACCAGTGCTTGAAAGAGGTTCCGGCCATGGAGGCCGATTAGGGTGGCAGGCAATGAGGAGCCCAGGCGCGTGGGCTGGAGGAGTACGGCGATGTCGTCCGCGAGCTTCTTGAGGACGGTGAACTTGTTTCTGGTGGCAACGATCATCTGGTCCAACTGAGAGTCATAGTTGGCGTCGAAGGCGGCCATCCACTAGCCGGTATCCAACACCGTCTGGAGACGATCCTCGATGCCATGCCGCAGGCCGGCGTCGTGGACCATCTGGCGCAGCCGCTGACCGCTCATGAGCATCGCCGCCATGGGTCTGGAGTGAGCTCTTTTGCGCTTAGTGTAGGTGCTTAGGCAAATGCTTAGGTGCGTACGATGTGGTAGATGCATTGGAATGGAGGGGCGCCTTTATATGAGGGCAATGTGGGCAAACTGCGTTGCATTCACATCATGCAGCCTCTTTTCCCGGACCTCCTCCCATTACTTCCCTCATGCATTAATTGAAGAAGGATGCATTGGCCGTTCAACATATCGGGAACCGCTACTCCCTCCCTCGTCTGCATTAAAGCCATATCGGGAACTGCGCCGCCCGCTGTCAAATCGAATACTCCCTCCGTCTAGGTGAGTATTAAGTCATCTTACGAAAACCAAATAGTAAACACATAGGCGTGGTGCATTAACTCTCACGTTGTTTCTTATTTTTTGACATAAATAGAGGAATCAACCAAGAAGAGATGTGGGGCTTGTATGCTTTTAATGACTTGAGACTATCAAACATGACATGCAGTGGTCAGTTCGTTGCACAAGAACAAATACAACCCACGTCAGCACACACGCATCTTATATAGCATCACATCCAATGGCTATAAAAGATGAATGAGACCAAATTATATCTCATCTAGATGAGTTCTAGCAAAACTGTATTAATAATACTTAGTACTCCTGCGCCATGTATCATATATTAGTATCATGTAGTACTTTATTTATTTATGAGGTATCCAGATGGCACTGCACCGCCAAGAAAAGAGGGTAACATCAAAATTATGGACTACTTCCTTGAGTATGTTGGTAAGGTCCGGTCATAGTCACTTGTTGAAATCTCTAAAAAGACAAATACTCCCTTCGTCCGGAAATACTTGTCATCAAAATGGATAAAAGGAAATGTATCTAGACGTATTTTAGTTTTAGATACATCTCTTTTTATCCATTTTGATGACAAGTATTTTTGGACGGAGGGAGTAGAAAACAGAGTTGGTGATGATGGTGTGCATGCCATCCTGCAATATAGGCCGTCGGATTTATATCTAACGGATAGGAAAGAAACTATGGCAATTTTGCAAAAATATACCCACACGTCTCTCCACGTTCGCAAATAAGGCCTTCCCTCGTTCAACCTTTTCTCTCACAAGATAAACTACTCATACAAATGCATCTTGATGTTCCGTGCAACGCACGGGCAGCTAGCTTATTTCTTTTAAAATAGTTGCTGCGATAATTGGGTTGAAGTGATATATTTTATGTCTGCCCCGAATGATTTCAGATTCACTAGTAGTAACAAAGAAAAGGTTGCCTTGTTAATTAACAGAAAACAGGGTGAAAACTATCACATGAGGCTGGTAAAAACAAGGCACACTGGGTTCAGCGTCATCGTCACTACAGCTGTGCGCGCGTGAGAAGTCTACATATCGAGGGGGCTACCGAGCGAGGCACCGAGACACAATGTTTGAGAGAGAAACCAATTGACAGATTATGATCAGATCGAGTTGTCACCCTTCTGATGTCATTGTTGGGGGGGAGGGAGAGAAAGACGTATCGAGAGTGTGCGCGGTAGGCACGGAGGAACAACTAGTGTGTGTGTGTGTGTGTGTTTGAAAGAGGAGTAGATAGATTATTATCAAGATCGATGTGCCACCCTACTCCTTCGGTGTCGGGTAGTGTGTGTGTGTGTATGTTTGAGAGAGAAGCCAGTCGATAGATTAGTATCAAGATCGAGGTGTCACCCTACTCCTTCGGTGTTGGGAAGTGTGGGTGTGGGGGGGGGGCAGTGACACTCACATATCTCTACTCTTATAAAAACAGAGTTGGTGATGATGGTGTTCCTGCCATCCTGCAATATAGGCCATCCAATTTATATCCGACGGACATGAAGGAAACTATGGCAATTTTGCAAAAAGATACCCACACCCCTCTCCGCATTTGCAAATAAGGCATTCCCTCGTTCATCCTTTTCTCCCACAAGATAAAATTCTCATACAAATGCATCTTGATGTTCCGTGCAACGCATGGGCATGTTGCTAGTAGGGAGAAGAAGTTTGTGTGACACATATCTAGCTATATTAAGGGATAGGTAGATAGCATATGTGTGAGAGACATTAGTGGTTGTGGGTGGGCGGAATTAAAGGGGTGGGCGTGTTAGACATAGAGAGCCTGTGTGTTTCTGTGTGAGAGACTTGTAGGACGGGGTAGAAAGACAAATTTAACCCTGACGGAGGGAGAGAAATACACGAAGTGCGCGTGTGTGATTCCGATGCCCATAGGGAAATGAGATATGTATGCGTGTGAGAGAGATTGCACAATTCATTCACGTATCACTATCTAGCGATCGTGGATGTGCATCGCTTGAACATAAGTCAATATCTACTTCGTATCGCGGCCAAAGGTACAATATCGATTCAACGCTATAAAGATTGGACACTCACATATCACATTTTTTCTATTTAAATAAGCCTTTTTAGTTGTGCATGCCAAAGTTATAGTGATGTTTCTTCAAACAACCAATGTAGCTATCATGAACATGCACCATTGTTACTCTTGCATTCAAATTCATTAATCTTGGATGATTTAAGTTTCTATTTTGAAGTAATATATGTAATATTCATAGATGAATTCAACGGGTATGCAATTTATGAAATGGAGGCTATGTAATCATATGAGGTAACACTTTTAAGTAGCTGACTGCAATATCCATTTCTTTTTGTGCGCCTCTACACTAACACGTCAATGCATTATGTTTAAAGTAAATAACCAATGGCACTAAATTATCTATTTACACGAGAAATACATAGGCTAAGCGTTTGATCCCTTTTTTGTGAGCGTGCCACTACACCCCTACGATTTGCCGCGCCCGTGTGAACGTCCAAGTTATCAGCACATCATCCTGAGTTATTGTCTTTTTTCTGGGGTGGACTTCACACCAGTTATTAACTGCTGACGTGTGCCCTGTACATAGTCTAGCATGACCTTCCCGCTAGCACGGTCCAAAATTAGTTGAAACTGGATACGAACGATCCCGCGGGCGGCAAAATCTCCCACCTCCTTCTAAAATTTCCGCCACCTTAGTCTTTAGCATGCGAAATCCCCCTTTTGTCCTTGGTGCACGGAGACCAACAGTTACAATACCGCCCTCATCTACATGATAGATCGGGGCTGCTTTGGTAACTTCCGATTCCCCCACTACATGACACCCCCATTTCCTCTCCCCCTCCCGCAAAAACGACTAACTCCACAGCACCAAAGCATCTTACATCACGTCGTCCGTACTTCATCGCCCTTTCTCCCCTCCCCTCTCGAAACCCTAGACTACTCATCCACCGGCGTACCATAGCCCATTCACTGCCAGCGGCGTCCACCTCGCCGGATCTGCTTCTGCGGCTGCATCTACCCCTCCCACCTCCCCTAGAAACAAGTAGACTGCTCATCCACCACTGTACCACAGCCCATTCAGTGCCGGCCTTGTCCACGGCGCCGGATCTGCTTCGCCGGTACTCTCGTCAACCGCCGCACATCTACAGCGGCTCATTCGTACTCCCCACCGGAGGCGCTTCGTCCACACCCCCCGGAGCCGCCCCACCGACGCCCCCGTCGACAGCCTCTGATCCTCTTCGCCGACACCTTCCTCAACCCTACCGGAGCCGCTTCGCCGACACCTTCCTCAACCCTACCAGAGTAGCTTCGCCTATACCATTCTCAACCCTACCGGGGCCGCTTTGCCAACTCCCAAGTCCACGGCCTCAGATCCGCTTCCTCGCACCCTCATCCAACCTACCGGAGCAGCTTCTGACGCCCCATCCACGGCCGCAAATCCGCATAGTCGACACCACCCTTAACCCAACCACTGGAGCAGCTTCTGACGCCCCGTCCAGGGCTGCAGATCCGCATCGTCGACACCATCCTTAACCCAACCACCGGAGCAGCTTCACCTACGCCCTCGTCCACGACCATAGATCCGCTTCGCCCACACCGTAGTCCACCCTACCGGAGCCGCTCCACAAACACCCTACTCGACGGTTCTAGATCTCCTTACCGGACCCCGACAGCCAGCGCATCGTCATCACCCTCGATGTTTCTAACCTGATTCCCACAGTCTGGAGAGATGCCAAGCACCCGCCACGGCCTAGGTACTTGTCACCTTTAAACCCGTCCAGCATCACCTGCCCAATGTACTTCAAATATACTAACTGGTCGCTGTTACCTGTTATGCAGCTGGCAAAAACTACAAGGACGATGTTTCTTCTGGATCTAACAGCTTGGCCAACCAAGATCCTGGACTGAGGCATTGCTATGATCTTGTAAGCGCGTCTCTCTCTCTTGTATTGTTCTGTGCCTGCCAACGTGCTTTGCTAGGATTTTCGACCAGCAATCCCTTTGTGCAGACAATGATTTCTACTACTGGCTGCTAAATTAGATATGTAGATGTCATACATGATACTACCTCGTACCTCCATTCCTAAATATAAGTCTTTCTAGAGATTCCACTATAGGCTACATACGGAGTAAAATGAGTGAATCTACACTCGAAAATGCATCTATATACATCTGTATGTGGTCCACACTGGAATTTCTACAAAGACATATATTTAGGAACAGGGGCAGTACATTACACAAAATCGTAGGTGGCATGTAGGAATTCCAGTGCACTACATTAGGCTCCCTTAGAGTGCCTACTAGTCTAGCATACAGAGTCATGGCTAGTTTATGGTACGCACACAATCGTTAATTGGTGGTTTAAATATGCGCAAGGGATATGCAATGTAGTATCATGTAGAGATGTCTGAAATTAGCCGTGTCAACTTGCAGATAGGGTTACACAATGAAAAAGTACAAGATGTATGTGGAAATTTCATGGAACGTCGCAAAAAAAGGAGAGGCAGCGGTGAGCCTAGACAGTGTGCCATGGTACGTCACTCCTCCATTGCAATCATCGTGACATGTTATTTGTATGCCAGTTCTATTAGCCAAGTTTCTTAGGGATAGTTATTACGAGTTATCCTAAGAAAATAAGCACCTGTGAATATAAGCTCCATGTAATAAGCCAACCAGTTCTTTTCATTGTGTTTTCAGCTTATCTTTGGTATGATCAGTGGAAAGTCTAGATTGCATTATATTTTTTTCATTTTGCTACCCATATGGAAATTAATTTGACTTGCAAACATCACAAATTGAACCCAGTGTAGTAATTAATATGATAGGAAAACAGACCAGCACTATTTGCTCAAAATGCAAATACAAAGATACCGTCTACTTGGCACAATCTACTTTGGTCAATATTTTCCATAGAGATCCCATTGCCTAATTTAAACGAAGAACGCATGACCCACATTTAAATGAAGAACAATTATTTATTGAAATTCGATGGTCCAAGTGGCTGGTTATTATCGTATAGCAGCACCACCTAAAAGCATCATATAGCAGCAGCAACAGCTCATAACAACTCATCATATAGCAGCAGCAGTCTGCAATTCATCATATACTAGCAGCAGCTCATAGCAATTCATCTTATAGCAGCAGCAGGAGCAGCTCATAGCAATTCATCATATAGCAGCAGCAGGAGCATCTCATAGCAATTCATCATATAGCAGCAACAGGAGCAGCTTGTAGCAACTCATCATATAGCAGCAGCAAGAACAGCTTGTAGCAACTCATCATATAGCAGCAGCAGCTCATAGCAATTCATCATATAGCAGCAGCAACAGCTCATAGCAACTCATCATACAGCAGCAGCTCATAGCAATTCATCATATAGCAGCAGGAGCAGCTCATAGCAATGCATCATATAGCAGCAGCAGAAGCAGCTCATAGCAATTCATCGTATAGTGGATCAGAATGAAAATTTGGCAAAAAATTAAAGGAGATCCTCACCTTGTTGGATGAGCTCATCCTTCAACAGCACCTCAAGGCCATGGCCTGGGAGGAGGGGAGGGGGAATAAGGTGCCTTCTGCCGCAGTGTGGCATCAGCCGTAGTTGTGCAGCGCCCGCCGGAGTAGTGCGTTGGACGAACCACAATGGAGCAGCTGCTAGAGACCATGAGAATGAGGGGCAGCGCCAGAGGGAGGAGAAGCCAGGGAGATTTGCCCCTACCCACCGAACATGTAGCCTAGCTGGACATAGCATCATCAAGGACAAGGCCAGATGGGACCAGTGGCGACGGCTCGCTGGAGGAACCCTAGTGCTGCAGGCAGGGGATCGAGGTAGAGGGAAAGGGGAGAGGAGATGCAAGCGGGCAGGGCAATGAATGCTTGTGTGTTTGTTTTTACTTGAGGGCCAGGTGTGACATGGGCATCAACAGTTGCATTTTGAGTGTAATATAGGCAGAAAACAAAGTCATTTCACTATTCCCCTTCCCTTCAATTTTTAGTGAGGTTCTACCCGAAACACCCCCCTCCAAAGCAAAATTAGTTAAGCCCAAGCCCATAACTCAAAAATGACTTCTTTACATCTTTTATGGCTTATTTTGACAATATGCCCTGAAAAGGCGGAATCGAACTGGTCCTTAACCTGCAATTCAATTGTGCGTGCAATGATGAATCACTCCTGCCTGCTATCTGTACATTCAGGCATCATCATACATGGCATAACCTAATACATTTGCATTCCATTGTAGAATCTAGAATATGCAATGTTTATGTTAGTTCATACATTGCACATGATGTTTAAATGCCCCTTAAATCTGGCCAGTCAAGTGATGGTCTTTAAGCCTCCTTCTTTGCTTCTTTTCTTGATATGTAAGATTTGCTCACACATCTGTTCAATTGCTTGTTTGCATCAGCCAGCCATACTAGGACTGTTTGCTTTGATTACTTGTTGTTCTTGACATAACACTATAACAGAGCTTGTCAACGATTTAAACACTAAGGGCTGATGTAGTGGGGCCTTGTCTAACTCATAGGTGACATAAAGGTTTGGTTGTACACTACAGTAGGCTCTCCAAGAGTACCTGGAGATCCAGTTCGAAGGTATGCCTAGTTTTTACATAGTGCAGACATAGTAAATGCTCATTTAATTGTGTGCAAGTGCAAGAGATGCGGCATGTTTCATTATGTGGTGTTGTTTTGTTATAATCTCATTCTTTTGTGTTCATAGACTGGAAAGTATGCATATTTATCTTCCAAGGAGACGAGTAACTAGTTTGTGTCACCTTGCAGAGGGGGTGCAATGAAGATAAGATTGAGGATTTCCAAGTACAAGATGTTAGGAAGGAGCATTGCAAGAGAAGTAGGAGCTGCGCTGAGCCTCTTCAACCTGCTAAGGTAAGTCACTGTATGCAACTCAACAGTTCAATTCCTTGTTTGTTTCAGGCATAGTTAATTTTCTCTTTTCAATTGCTTTATTTGTCCTCAGTTAATGAGATGCCCAAATAATCATGCCTGATGTTCGGTACTTGTATCACTATTAGTTGACATAATTAAAGGCCTTACCATTTAATTACTCTGCCGAAGTGTGCCTGAAGCTTTGAAGTCTATTAACCAACTATTATTGCATGAGGCTCACAATCTAGTTTATACTACGCTAATGATTGCATAGTTTTGCCTGTTGTAGTATGTTTGTATGAAACCCTCTGCTGTTCATTATGCTCCCTAAGACTTTAATTGAGGCACAGAATGGCCAACTGCTTGCTTACTTATACGCAACGTGCTGTCTAAATTTGTAACTTGTCTGTGTTTTCGATTGGGCCCCAACATCATGCTCCTCTGGTGAGCTAAGAGGGATTTCTGTATGCAGGCTGCACAGACTATCTTTTTTATAATTTTTAAAATATCACCTGCTTATGCTTCATGACATGTAACATTTTTTTGAAAGTGACGTGTAACATTATTGTTAGTCCTGTTTTGCCATGTAGTACAAAATAGTGTCTTGTTCGCTTCACTTTTGTAACTATATTTTTGCCCTAGTCATGTGTACTTACAGAAACATTTCAGGATGAAGTGACATCAACACGAAGATCTGCGAGCAGTGCGGCATGGCCGTTACCGAATGATTGTGGATTGGAATTGGAATGTGCTGATGTTCTCGAGCATCAACTAGAGGTGGCAAGACAACATGTACATGATTGTCAACGTATAATCAACAAGTTGAGACTGGACATGCAGGTATTAGATGCAGGATTCAAAAAATGAAACAAGACACTGAGGTAACCATGAAGGAATTGGAGATTTTGCAGACTGAAATTTGTGCTATCTGAATCCGGCCAATCCTATTTTCTGAAGAGATTATAGTTCAAATGAAGTTAAGTTGATGCGCGTCCATGATGTATGAGCTGTATTTGCCCAGTGTATGTAATTTGTTGTTTGTGTATGCTTTATTATCACCTGTGCCGAACCATAATGCCGAGTGGGTATAATCGGATGTAATTTATTTATTGTATAGTGTAGGATTATTCTACCTTTCTATGCCTTGATCTCTTTGTTGTAATAGTGTAGGATTTTTAGAGGTGATAGTATTGAGTAGGATAATTCTTTGAATATTCTATATCATTCAAACGGGGGCCAATTCGCCCGACCATGGCCCTTCACGGGCCGTCGGATCCATGGGCCTTCTACGTCTCGTAGGATCCATGGGCCTTCTACGTCTCGTAGGATCCATGGGCCTTCTACGTCTCGTAGGATCCATGGGCCTTCTACGTCTCGTAGGATCCATGGGCCGCCGGCTCATTTATGGGTCTTGTACGGGCCTTTAATGGGCCGTAGACGGGCCTTTAATGGAAATCGTACATTTTATGGGCTGACCATAATGGGCCATTAATAGGCCGTATTTGGTGATGCTATGAAAATGGCCCAACAGACTAACGGTCCACAAACGGGCCGATTGTAACGACGGGCTGAATTTGGCCCACAAACAGAAAATGACAGTAACGGGCCATAAGTAACTGAATGCTGCAAATGAGCCCAAGAATAAATGGGCTCTCAGAAGGCCGAAAGTTAACTTGGGCTGGAAATGGCCCAACGGAATAACGGGCCGTTAATGGGTATAAAGTGATACACTGTTCATTACGGGCCAGTTTCACCATGGGCCGTTAATGGGTGTAAAGTAATACACTGTTCATTACGGGCCAGTTTTAGCACGGGCCGCTAATGGGCCAAGAGTTACAAAGGGCCTCATATGGGCCGAAAGACGTCATGGGCTATACATGGGCCAGAAGTGAAAACGGGCTGGAATCATATTGGACGGCCTAGATGACGCTACTGGGCCTAATTCGGATAGGGCGTAACGGGCCTTGGGTTAGCGGGTTGTAAATGGGCTATATGCGAACATGCCGTTAACAGGCTTTCCATGGGCCGGCCCGCCAGCTTTTGACCAAGTTAAATGGGCCGGCCTTTTCACAGGAATGGGCCACTATTGGGCCGTGCCACGTGTCGACGTATCATAGGCGCCTTCTGTCCAGTGAGTGGATGACATATGTCCCAACGATGAGCCGACACGTGTTTCCTCTAGCCAATGATGATTTTACACGTGGAAAATCCCCATTGGTCGGGGCTGTTAACGGGTTATCGGATCCAAAACCCGACCCGATAGCTTAACGTCGTTCCGTTACGATGGATGCCACGTGTCGGTCACCCTTGACGAAAGCACTTCTGTGACGCGCGATTTATCGTCATGGAAGTGGACACTTCCGTGATAATAATTTTGGTAATGTCATGGAACACTTCTACGACAACATAGGTATGACTATCTTGATTCTGTCATAAATTTGTCATGGATGTACATGCATGACAAAAGAAGCGACCTACTGTGACAAACACGTATCATCACGGAAGTGTATTTTTTTGTAGTGATGGAGTCTTGGTGCTGATCATGTTTTGCTCGTGAGAGAGGCTTAGTCAATGGGTCTGCAATATTTAGATCTGTATGTATCTTACAAATCTCTATGTCTCCCTCCTTGACTTGATCGCGGATGGAATTGAAGCATCTCTTGATGTGCTTGGTTCTCTTGTGAAATCTGGATTCCTTTGCCAAGGCAATTGCACCAGTATTGTCACAAAAGATTTTCATTGGACCCGATGCACTAGGTATGACACCTAGATTGGATATGAACTCCTTCACCCAGACTCCTTCATTTGCTGCTTTCGAAGCAGCTATGTATTCCGCTTCACACGTAGATCCCGCCATGACGCTCTACTTGGAACTGCACCAACTGACAGCTCCACCATTTAATAGAAACACGTATCCGGTTTGTGACTTAGAGTCATCTGGATCAGTGTCAAAGCTTGCATTGGTGTAACTGTTTACGACGAGCTCTTTGTCACCTCCATATACGAGAAACATATCCTTAGTCCTTTTCAGGTATTTCAGGATGTTCTTGACCGTTGTCCCGTGATCCACTCCTAGATTACTTTGGTACCTCCCTGCTAGACTGATAGCAAGGCACACATCAGATCTGGTACACAACATTGCATACATGATAGAGCCTATGGCTGAAGCATAGGGAACACCTTTCATTTTATCTCTATCTTCTGCAGTGGTCGGGCATTGAGTCTGACTCAACTTCACACCTTGTCACATAGGCAAGAACCCTTTCTTTGCTCGATCCATTTTGAACTTCTTCAAAACTTTATCAAGGTATTTGCTTTGTGAAAGTCCAATTAAGCGTCTTGATCTATCTCTATAGATCTTGATGCCCAATATATAAGCAGCTTCATCAAGGTCTTTCATTGAAAATTCTTATTCAAGTATCCTTTTATGCTATTCAGAAATTCAGTATCATTTCTGATCAGCAATATGTCATCCACATATAATATCAGAAATGCTACAGAGCTCCCACTCACTTTCTTGTAAATACAGGCTTCTCCAAAAGTCTGTATAAAACCATATGCTTTGATCACACTATCAAAGCGTATATTCCAACTCCAAGAGGCTTGCACCAGTCCATAAATGGATCGCTGGAGCTTGCACACTTTGTTAGCACCTTTTGGATCGACAAAACCTTCTGGTTGCATCATATACAACTCTTCTTTAAGATATCCATTAAGGAATGCAGTTTTGACATCCATTTGCCAAATTTCATAATCATAAAATGCGGCAATTGCTAACATGATTCGAACGGACTTAAGCATCGCTATGGGTCAGAAGGTCACATCGTAGTCAACTCCTTGAACTTGCCGAAAACCTTTCGCAACAAGTTGAGCTTTGTAGACAGTAACATTACCGTTAGCGTCAGTCTTCTTCTTGAAGATCCATTTATCCTCTATGGCCCGACGATCATCGGGCATGTCAACCAAAGTCCATACTTTGTTCTCATACATGGATCTCATCTCAGATTTCATGGCCTCAAGCCATTTTGCGGAATTTGGGCTCATCATCGCTTCCTCATAGTTCGTAGGTTCGTCATGGTCAAGTAACATGACCTCCAGAACAGGATTATCGTACCACTTTGGTGCGGATCTTACTCTGGTTGACCTACGAGGTTCGGTAGTAACTTGATCAGAAGTTCCATGATCATCATCATTAGCTTCCTCACTTACTGGTGTAGGAATCACTTGAACTGATTTCAGTGATGAACTACTTTCCAATAAGGGAGAAGGTACAATTACCTCATCAAGTTCTACTTTCCTCCCACTCACTTCTTTTGAGATAAACTTCTTCTCTAGAAAGGATCCATTCTTAGCAACGAATATCTTGCCTTCGAATCTGTGATAGAAGGTGTACCCAACAATCTCCTTTGGGTATCCTATGAAGACACATTTCTTTAATTTGGGTTCTTGCTTATCAGGTTGAAGCTTCTTCACATAATCACCACAGCCCCAAACTTTAAGAAACGACAACTTGGGTTTCTTGCCAAACCACAGTTCATAAGGTGTCGTCTCAACGGTTTTAGATGGTGCCCTATTTAAAGTGAATGCAGTCATCTCTAAAGCATAACCCCCAAAACGATAGCGGTAAATCAGTGAGAGACATCATAGATCGCACCATATCTAATAAAGTGCGGTTACGACGTTCGGACACACCATTACGTTGTGGTGTTCCAGGTGGCGTGAGTTGCGAAACTATTCGCATTGTTTCAAATGAAGTCCAAACTCATAACTCAAATATTCACCTCCACGATCAGATCGTAGAAACTTGATTTTCTCGTTACGATGATTTTCCACTTCACTCTGAAATTCTTTGAACTTTTCAAATGTCTCAGACTTATGTTTCATTAAGTAGATATAGCCATATCTGCTGAAATCATCTGTGAAGGTGAGAAAATAACGATATCCGCCGCGAGCTTCAATGTTCATTGGACCACATACATCAGTATGTATGATTTCCAATAACTCTGTTGCTCGCTCCATTGTTCCGGAGAACAGAGTTTTAGTCATCTTGCCCACGAGGCATGGTTCACAAGTACCAAGTGATTCATAATCAAGTGATTCCAGAAGTCCATCAGAATGGAGTTGCTTCATGCGCTTTCCACCAATATGACCTAAACGACAGTGCCACAAATAAGTTGCACTATCATTATTAACTCTGCATCTTTCTGCTTCAATAGTATGAACATGTGTATCACTACTATTAAGATTTCGTAAAAATAAACCACTCGTCAAGGGTGCATGACCATAAAAGATATTACTCATAAAAATAGAACAACCATTATTCTCTGATTTAAATGAATAACCATCTCACATCAAACAAGATCCAGATATAATGTTCATGCTCAACGCTGGCACCAAATAACAATTATTTAGGTCTAAAACTAATCCCGAAGGTATATGTAGAGGTAGCGTGCCGACGGCGATCACATCGACTTTGGAACCATTTCCCACGCGCATCGTCACCTCGTCCTTAGCCAATCTGCTCTTAATCCGTAGCCCCTGTTTCGAGTTGCAAATGTTAGCAACTGAACCAGTATCAAATACCCAGGCACTACTACGAGCACTAGTAAGGTACACATCAATAACATGTATATCAAATATACCTTTCACTTTGCCATCCTTCTTCTCCGCCAAATACTTGGGGCAGTTCCGCTTCCAGTGACCAGTTCCTTTGCAGTAGAAGCACTTAGTCTTAGGCTTAGGTCCAGACTTGGGTTTCTTCACTTGAGCAACAAATGGCTTGCTGTTCTTCTTGAAGTTCCCCTTCTTCCCTTTACCATTTTTCTTGAAACTGGTGGTCTTGTTAACCATCAACACTTGATGCTCCTTCTTGATTTCTACCTCTGCAGCCTTTAGCATTGCGAAGAGCTCAGGCATCGTCTTATCCATCCCTTGTATATTATAGTTCATCACGAAGCTCTTGTAGCTTGGTGGCAGTGATTGAAGAACTCTGCCAATGACACTATCATCAGGAAGATTAACTCCCAGTTGAGTGAAGTGGTTGTGGTACCCAGACATTCTGAGTATATGTTCACTGATAGAACAATTCTTCTCCATCTTGCAGCTGTAGAACTTATTGGAGACTTCATATCTCTCAATCCGGCCATTTTCTTGAAATAGTAACTTCAACTCCTGGAACATCTCATATGCTCCATGACGTACAAAACACCGTCGAAGTCCCAGTTCTAAGCCGTAAAGCATGGCACACTGAACTATTGAGTAGTCATCAACTTTGCTCTGCCACGTGTTCACAACATCTGGCATTGCTCTTGCAGCGGGTTTGTCACCTAGCGGTGCTTCTAGGACGTAATTCTTCTGTGCAGCAATGAGGATAATCCTCAAGTTACGGACCCAGTCCATGTAGATGCTACCATCATCTTTCCACTTAGCTTTCTCTAGGAATGCATTAAAATTCAAAGGAACAACAGTATGGGCCATCTATCTACAACAAAGCTGGCTTGCATCCGTTGTATGTGAACGTAGAGCTTATCACACCCGACCATCACGTGGTGTCTCGGCACGACGAACTATAGCAACTGTGCATACTCAGGGAGAACACTTATATCTTGAAATTTAGTGAGAGATCATCTTATAATGTTGTCGTCGAACTAAGCAAAATAAGATGCATAAAGGATAAACATCACATGCAATCAATATAAGTGATATTATATGGCCATCATCATCTTGTGCCTTTCATCTCCATCTCAAAAGCACCGTCATGATCACCATCATCACCGGCTTGACACCTTGATCTCCATCGAAGCATCGTTGTCATCACGCCAACTATTGCTTCTACGACTATCGCTACCGCTTATTGATAAATTAAAGCAATTACATGGTGATTGCATTTCATACAATAAAGCGACAACCATATGGCTCCTGCCAGTTGCCGATAACTGTGTTACAAAACATGATCATCTCATACAATAAAATTTAGCATCATGTCTTGACCATATCACATCACAACATGCCCTGCAAAAACAGGTTAGACGTCCTCTACTTTGTTGTTGCAAGTTTTACGTGGCTGCTATGGGCTGAGCAAGAACCGTTATTACCTATGCATCAAAAACCACAACATGGTATAGTGATTGCTTTTTGATCTTCAGAAAGAAGCCTGTTCATTGAATCCGATTCAACTAAAGTTGGAGAAACTGAAACCCACCAGCCACCTGTGTGTGAAGCACGTCGGTGGAATCAGTCTCTCGCGTAAGTGTACGCATAATGTCGGTCTGGGACGCTTCATCCAACAATATCGCCGAATCAAGAAACAACTAGTGACGACAAGCAATATGTATATACCCACACCCACAACTCCTTTGTGTTCTACACGTGCATATAACATCTATGCATAAACCTGGCTCGGATGCCACTGTTAGGGAACGTAGTAATTTCAAAAAAATCCTACGCACACGCAAGATCATGGTGATGCATAGCAACGAGAGGGGAAGAGTGTTGTCCACGTACCCTCGTAGACCGTAAGAGGAAGCGTTATGACAACGCGGTTGATGTAGTCGTACGTCTTCACGATCAACTGATCCTAGTACCGAAAGTACGACACCTCCGCGATCTGCACACGTTTGGCTCGGTGACGTCCCACGAACTCACGATCCAGTAGAGTGTCGAGGGAGAGCTTCGTCAGCACGATGGCGTGATGACGATGATGATGATGCTACCGCAATAGGGCGTCACCTAAGCACCGCTACGATATGACCGAGGTGGATTATGGTGGAGGGGGGCACCGCACACGGCTAAGAGATTGATGATCAACTTGTGTGTCTATGGGGTGCCCCCCCTCCCCCGTATATAAAGGAGTGGAGGAGGGGGAGGGCTGACCCTCTACTATGGCACGCCCTGGGGAGTCCTACTCCCACCGGGAGTAGGATTCCCCCCTTCCATGTAGTAGGAGTAGGAGAGAAGGAAAGGGAAGAGAGAAGAGAAGGAAGGAGGGGGCACCACCCCTCCCCCTTAGTCCAATTAGGAATAGTCCTTGAGGGGCACGCGTCCTGCCCCTAGGACGCCCCTCCCTCTCTCCCCTGAAGCCCATTAGGGCCCGTATACCCCCCGGGGGGGGGGGGGTTCCGGTAACCCCCGGTACTCCGGTTAATGCCCGAACTTACCCGGAACCATTCCAATGTCCAAACATAGTCATCCAATATATCGATCTTTATGTCTCAACCATTTCAAGACTCCTTGTCATGTCCGTGGTCATATCCGGGACTCCGAACAACCTTCGGTACATCAAAACATATAAACTCATAATATCGATCGTCACCGAACGTTAAGCGTGCGGACCCTACGGGTTCAAGAACTATGTAGACATGACCGAGACACATCTCCGGTCAATAACCAATAGCGGAACCTGGATGTTCGTATTGGCTCCCACATATTCTACAAAGATCTTTATCGGTAAAACCGCATAACGATATACGTTGTTCCCTTTGTCATCGGTATGTTACTTGCCTGAGATTCGATCGTCGGCAGCTCAATACCTAGTTCAATCTCGTTACCGGCAAGTCTCTTTACTCGTTCCGTAATGCATCATCCCGCAACTAGCTCATTAGTCACATTGCTTGCAAGGCTTATATTGATGCGCATTACCGAGAGGGCCCAGAGATACCTCTCCAACAATCAGAGTGACAAATCCTAATCTCGATCTATGCCAAATCAACAAACACCATCAGAGAAACCTGTAGAGCACCTTTATAATCACCTAGTTACGTTGTGACGTTTAGTAGCACACAAAGTGTTCCTCCAGTATTCGGGAGTTGCATGATCTCATAGTCATAGGAACATGTATAATTTATGGAGAATGCAATAGCAACAAGCTAAACGATCATCGTGCTAAGCTAATGGATGGGTCAAGTCAATCACATCATTCTCTAATGATGTGATCCCATTAATCAAATGACAATTAGTGTATATGGTTAGGAAATATAACCATCATTGATTCAACGAGCTAGTTAAGTAGAGGCATACTAGTGACATTCTGTTTGTCTATGTATTCACACATGTACTGTAACGCCCCAAGACCGGAGCTTCCGACGCCTTCCATGTTTTTTCCGAGTTTCGTCATGTGAGTTGTTGGTTTGTTGCATTCATCATTGCATCATGTCATCATGCCATCATGTCATTAATCTTTGCATCTCAACTCAACTAAATAAATTGCATAGATCTTTCGATCTATTTAAATCGAGGGAATTCACATGGTGGGTTCTCTTTAAAACATATCCTCCCGATAGTAGGGAGCTATATTCAATATTTCTTTAATTTGAAATTCACCATAACACACTTGTAAAAATCCCAATGCTTTAGTTATCACAACTCTTGGCCTCTAACTTTGCCATATGTCCTTTCGTCATTTTCCGGAACTCCACCTAAATTCTCAACATTTTTTCGCATTTTGAAAAACATGTCCTAGTTCAAACCTTTTGAATTGAATTCAAAGGAATTTGAATTTAATCTTTCAAACTTGACCTTTTCTATTTTCTCGGACCGCGCACATTTTTACGAGTTCGTGAAAATTATCCCCATGCCCAGATTCCTCCCCTACCTTCTCTTTCTTTTCTTTCTCTTTTTCTGTTTTGTTTTAAATGGAAAAAGGATGGGAAAGAGAGAGAGAAAGCAGAGAGCCCAACTGGGCCTCCCTAGGCCAACTTATGCGCCGGCCCACCTAGACCACCCGCACCCAGGCCGGCCTCCAAGGCCACTTCTCCCGTAACCCTAGCTCGACTCAACTCCTCTCCATCTCTCCCCTGCTGCCGCCAGGGCGCCCGATCCCATCTCCCCTCTCCCCATCGACCCCTTCCTCTCGCTCGTCTCCCTCTCCTTCTCTCGCGCCACCAGAGGAACCTCTCCCTCTCAATCCCTCTCTCCCTCCTAGCGCCGTCACCAGGAGAGGAGCGAGACCCCTAGACGACCACCCCGCGACCCCGTGAGCTCGCCGCCTTCGACCCGGCTCGCCATCGATGTTCCTTCGCCGGAGCCTTCCTCCGGCCTCCCACGACAGCCGTGCCATGCCCTCAAGCGCCTCGCCTCCTACCTCTGCACCAGGGTCCCTCGCAGGCTGCTCCTTGTCGACTTGCCTCCCTGCTGCCTCCCCTACACCGTCCCCAAGCTGCTCTGCCGCAGCTGCTCTGTAGCGTCGTCCTCCGACACCGGCGAGCAGAGGCCGCCGCCGCACCATCTTGCCTCTGCTCCGAACCCCTGCCTCGACCTCCGCGGATCAGCCGGATCCCGGCCTCCATGTCGTCGCTCCGGTGCCCCATGCTGTCGCCACCGGTGACAACGACCAACCAGGCTAGTGCTCTGCCGAGCCCCGTACCAGGACACATACCTTCTCCTTGCTCTGTCGTCCGTCGCACCGGTGAGCATAGGCCGCCCCCGCGTTGCCTTGCCTTCGTCTCCCGGCTTCGTCCGCGTCCCGCTCAACCCCTTGGACGTCAAGTACCGCTACGATGACCCTGTACGTCTATGACTATGCACCTCCACAACCACTGGTTACGCCAAGATCGACTATGCGGGTTCGCCAAGTACCCCACCGGCAAGACCGACACCCGAACGACTTCATACCGAAACGACAAGTTTCTCTCCGAACCATGTATGCCTACCGTCGCAAGAACGAGACCAACAAGTCCGAAGACCCCAAGTACCACGTCATTTTGGGAAGACCCGGGAATATCAAGTTCTCTGCCATGAACGGTTACGGTGTTGCGGATCCGGCAATTACCCTCTCGGGATCGCCAAGTTCAACTACCGCCAACATGTACAACTACCGTCGCGAGAACGTCTACTTCCACCACTTTCACTGCGAACTCGTTCCTCTCCGTAATTGCATTTTTGGAAGGTATAACCACCGGAACGACGCTCGTGAACGAGTGAATGCATGTTGTATGAGATGCACCCTTGTTCGCCTCGAGTCTGAACTGTCGGTGCACGTTGCCCCTCTTTTGCCTTGTCACCGACATGTGGGAACCCGGTATCCGGGAGCACCCCATCATCTTTCATGGCGCACTCACACCCACTTCCTTTTGCACCAGTATCCCTGTGAGCTATCGGATCGTCGGATTCGTTGCCGTGGCACCCCTTTCGTTTCCGCCATGATGACAAATGCCTCATATCTTATCATGTCAACTTTTTCATAAAATTTGCATAAACTTGCGCATGTCATTCGCATCATGATAATAACATTTAAAATGTTTAAAATTGTTGTTGCATTAAATTGCTAATGCATATGGGGATTTACCGGAATTGTTGGTTGATGTTCCGGCCCCATTTAAATTGCCTAGATAGGTAGTTTTCATATTCCTCACCTCTTGCCATACTTAATAACATTTAATATTGTTGGGTACATAAACGAGAGTGAACTGAATAATGGTTGTGGTGTTTCGTCAATATGCAACTCGTTGCATATTGAGCTCCACTTAATTTGTAGTTTTGATTGTTGCACTTTGCCATGTCGTGCATACTTAAACCGGACATGCATCATACTTGGTTGTGCATCATGCCATGCTGATGTGTTGGTTGTTTACTATGTTGCTTGCTTCTTTCCGGGTTGCTTCTCTTGTTAGCTTTGGTTTCGTTTCGGAGTTGTGAGGATTCGTTCGACTACGTCCGTTTGTCTTCTTCATGGACTCGTTCTTCTTCCTTGCGGGATCTCAGGCAAGATGACCATACCCTCGAAATCACTTCTATCTTTGCTTGCTAGTTGCTCGCTCTATTGCTATGCCGCAATACCTACCACTTGATATATCATGCCTCCCATATTGCCATGTCAAGCCTCTAACCCACCTTGTCCTAGCAAACCGTTGTTTGGCTATGTTACCGCTTTGTTCAGCCACTCTTATAGCGTTGTTAGTTGCAGGTGAAGATGGAGTTTGTTCCTTGTTGGAACATGATTATTGTTGGGATATCACAATATCTCTTATTTAATTAACGCACCTATATACTTGGTAAAGGGTGGAAGGCTCGGCCTTATGCATGGTGTTTTGTTCCACTCTTGCCGCCCTAGTTTCCGTCATACCGGTGTTATGTTCCTTGATTTTGCGTTCCTTACATGGTTGGGTGTTATGGGAACCCCTTGACAGTTCCCTTTGAATAAAACTCCGCCAGCAAGGCCCAACCTTGGTTTTACATTTGCACTAACAACCTATCACCTTCCCTTGGGTTCTGCAGACTCAAGGGTCATCTTTATTTTAATCCCCCGGGCCAGTGCTTCTCTAAGTGTTGGTCCAACCTGAGCGATGTTCGGCGCCCCCTGGGCAACCAAGGTCTATGCCAACCCGACGTCTTGCTCATCCGGTGTGCCCTGAGAACGAGATATGTGCAGCTCCTATCGGAATTTGTCGGCACATTCGGGTGGCTTTGTTGGTCTTGTTTTACCATTGTCGAAATGTCTTGTAACTGGGATTCCGAGTCTGATCGGGTCTTCCTAGGAGAAGGAATATCCTTCGTTGACCGTGAGAGCTTGTGATGGGCTAAGTTGGGACACCCCTACAGGGTTTTGAACTTTCAAAAGCCGTGCCCGCAGTTATGGGCAAATGGGAATTTGTTAATATCCGGCTGTAGAGAACTTGACACTTAACTTATTTAAAATGCATCAACCGTGTGTGTAGCCGTGATGGTCTCTTTCCGGCGGAGTCCGGGAAATGAACACGGTTCTTGTGTTATGCTTGAACGTAAGTAGTTTCAGGATCACTTCTAGTTCACGACCGTGTTTTGCTTCTCTTCTCGCTCTTATTTGCGTATATTAGCCACCATATATGCTTAGTGCTGCAGCTCAACCTCACTACCCTTTCCTACCCATAAGCTTAAATAGTCTTGATCGCGAGGGTGTGAGATTGCTGAGTCCCGGTGACTCACAGATACTTCCAAAACAGTTGCACGTGCCGACGATACCAGTGCAGATGACGCAACTGATCTCAAATGGGAGCTCGATGAAGATCTTGTTCGTTGTGTTGTTTCGTTTCTTGTCGATCAGTAGAGGAGCCCAGTTGGGACGATCGGGTATCTATTGCATTTGGGGTTGTCTTTATTTTGGTTCCGTAGTCGGACCTTGATTGTATTCTGGATGATGTAGTGCTATATTTATGTATTGTGTGAAGTGGCGATTGTAAGCCAAACCCTTTATCCCTTTCATATTCAGTACATGGGATGTGTAAAGATTACCCCTCTTGCGACATGCCTACTATGCGGCTATGCCTCTAAGTCGTGCTCCGACACGTGGGAGATATAGTCGCATCGTGGGTGTTACAAGTTGGTAATCAGAGCTTTCCCCGACTTAGGAGCCCCCCGCTTTATTGAATCGCTGGCGTTGTTGAGTCTAGAAAGTAAAAGTTTTGAGTCTTATAGGACTATATATATCGGAGAGTAGGATTCTTTTTACTCCTTAGTCCCTTCGTCGCTCTGGTGAGGCCTCCTGACGTAGAGTTTTGACTATTCTCTCCTCAAATTTCACGATTTTTTTAGGATCACACGGGTATCTTGGAATCATTCCGATGGTTTTGTGACGAGAACATTGTTCTTTGTGCCTGCTGACATTTAGGGGTTGTGTCAGTGTCCCGGGGAGTTGAGCTCCGAGGTGTTGCCGTCACAATTTTATCGTTGCAGTTCTGCAATACCTGAGTTTGCCGACATCGAAAATCTCCTTTATGCAGTTGTTGGTGAGATAACCTTGACGCCACCAAGTACTGGGGCGGGAGTTCAGGAGTATTGCCGTAACTCATATAACGGATGCTTTTCGAAGGTTGAGGTAAATGATTTCCGAAGGTTTCTTGGTTATGTGTTGAAGGATGGATACAGCTGGATGTAGGATTTGCTGGTTTTGGGTGAGATATTATGCTTCCCCTATATCCCCAACACCTGATTGCATAACCGGAAAGTTTCGGGAGTTTATAAGTGGGAATTCAAGTAGCTCCTAGGATATCTTTCCGACAGATGCATGATATGAGATTGGGGTTCGACGTCTAGTGGTCCTCCTGTCCACGGTTGATTTTACAGTGGTCTCATTGTGTCTTAAAGAGTCCTTGGCTATGCTGACTCGGGGACGCTTCGTATGTCATGTGCACTGCCTTGTACATGATGGTGTTGTACGATCGAGCCTGTGTGGGCCCCACCACGAAAACTTTGGACGAAATCTCTATCATATGTCTGTTCTGGCTTATTTTGCAAGCCAATCCTTTGTTTTGTTTTGAGTTGTGGTATTCAAGTTGCTTCGAAGTCAAATGTGGATTCCATACCTTTCTTAAGCGGTGTTCTCATATTCCTATGTAAATACCAATCCTTCATGATAATCGAGATTGCCATGTCAACCCTTTTCAACCGGCGTGTTTCTCTTCAAGTGGATCCGATCATTTTCAACATCCGCAAGATCAACTCAGTTTTCGTCAACGGTGTTTGTTTCATCCGTCCCAAGTTGCCTTTGTTTTCCAGCCCTCCCACCCTTTTTCTTCGAGGACTCAGATTTCTTAATCAAGTATCCATTTTATTCATGTGAAGTTCTCCATTCTTTTCCGTCAATGTTCTTACCCGGTGGTTCTCATGAAGATGTTCTACTAGTTCATCATTCCCCGTTTCTTTTATCTTCTCCGGTGGTTTCAATTCAAGATTTTGGTGTTGATCATATCCCTTTCCTTGTTTCAAATGCTTTCCATGCCGTTGCACCTCTTAATCATTCCCCGCTTGCTATTCAATTGTTCCGGAGTGCTGAAAATATCTCAAAGATTCGCGTTTCCATTCCTAATTACATTCAAGTTATTTCGTGGTTGTCACCTTATTCAAGCCATTTAAATTATCCGGTGCAATATCTTGCAAGTAATCGTTCAATGGTGTTTCTTTTGAGTGGGCCCTAACCCACAGGTCTTTTCCCAGGATCTTACGTGACTCTTATAATTTCCCCGGAGTTATTCTCAAATTCATTTCAAAGTTTGACGTAAGAATGAATTATCATCAGTCATATGTTTTTCTCCAATCTGTCAAATTCTTTTCACCGTTGGCTTAACCTTTCCATTATTCATTCCGGAGTGTCTCAACAATTCATGGCGGTGTTTCTCATCGCCATTCTCAAAATTTGAAGACCGAAGAAGAGTTTCTCTTTAATCTTGCTCCATTCTCTTCAAGATTCATGGTGCTAACCTTATGCCATGCTCTCATAATTATTTTCGATTGTGAGAATTCTTTTCACCCATGCGGAGCATTTCATGAGTTGTTTACATTTCTTTCCTCCGAAGGCCATCTTTTCAAATATTATTCATTCAGCTTTTAGCTCTCGTTCTCCAATCTTACCGGTGCATCATTCAAGTATTCTCTTATCAGCTCGTGATCTCTTCGTTCTCATGTAGCTAAATCCCCTCAAGTATCTTCATTCGTTCTCTAATTCTTCTCGGTGCTTCGTTATCTTTTCTTCAATCGTTTTCAATTCTTACAGTGGTTCTTCCAAGATTCTTCTTCCTTCGTTTATCATATCAATTTATTCGTTGTTTCAATTCTACCGGTGGTTCGTTGAAGACCTTCCCATGTTGGCGCTATATCGATATTAATGCTTTCTACAAGAATAAGTAGTATGCCAAATCCGTTGCTTATCATCAAGCTAAAGTGGTGAAGGATACACATAACGTAATTCTTATTCTTGTTTCATCCAAGTGATTAACTCCTTGTTCCGGAGGTTCATAAGAATTCTTGATTTCAATTGTTTCATTTTTTTCTTTTCCCGGAGTTCCAAGATCTCTCAATTATATCATCGTGAAAGATCCATCTAAATCATCGCAAGGCTTCACCTTGTGTTTTCAATTTCTCCTTCCTTCCGTTTGATCATCATTTTGTTGCTGGAGTTCTTCATGGAGGCTCTACACGATGGTTCATAAAGGATTTACTTCCTTCTCGAAGTGTTCATCGAGATTCTTTTCAAAGGAGCTCAAGTATTCTTCTTCTTGCATTCCGGAGTGCAATTGTTCTCCCTTATCTTTTCAGGTGGTAATATATCATTCTTCATTCACAAGAATGAGATAATTTAAACCCATCATTTTCTCTTCGTTCAGGAGATGCTTTGCAAACCGTCAACCTCTTCATTGGAGTTATCTTGGGTTATATTTCACCTAAAGCTTTCCCTAAGGATTTTGCTATTTATGGTGCTTACAAATGACCCAAGTTCTTCATTTATCCTTCCGGTGAAATAAGTTTCTCGTCTCCTTGTTCATATCAATCCAATATTTTTCCCGTGAGTGGCAGAGTGTCACTTCATAGCTTTGAGATGTTTTCCATAAGTCCACGGGAATCATATCTTTTTTTTGTTGTTTTTTTCAACAACTCCGTTCGACCCTTGTCCTAAAGATGCTTTTCAAGCTCATTTGTGGTAGAAGATATTGTTTTCTCCTCCGTTCTTTCCATTCCATTCTTTCATTTCTTTCGGAGGCTTTGTAATGTTGCTCTCTTCTCTCATCATCTCAAATTGTGAGGATCGTGTTCTTTTCGTGCTTATCCATTTATCCAGAGTGTTGTGCCCTCTGCTCAAGTTCTTTTCATCTTATCAAGTTTCATATCACTTTTCAACCGGAGTGCTATCTGAATTTGTTCTTCCTTGTTCCTCTATTCTAACGGAGTGTTTTCAACTTCGATCATCTCCGTGGTAGTCTTTCTTTCAAGTTGTTCAACCTCGCAAGGTTCTTTGGTTTCACTCGTTTTTCAAAGAAGCAACTTAGTTTTACCTCTTATCTTCCTATCCCTTTTCCCCTCTGGTGTCATCCTAGATCTCGGGACGAGATCCTCTTGTAGTGGTGGAGTGTTGTAACGCCCCAAGACCGGAGCTTCAGACGCCTTCCATGTTTTTTCCGAGTTTCGTCATGTGAGTTGTTGGTTTGTTGCATTCATCATTGCATCATGTGCATTGCATCATGTCATTAATCTTTGCATCTCAACTCAACTAAATAAATTGCATAGATCTTTCGATCTATTTAAATCGAGGGAATTCACATGGTGGTTTCTCTTTAAAACATATCCTCCCGATAGTAGGGAGCTATATTCAATATTTCTTTAATTTGAAATTCACCATAACACACTTGTAAAAATCCCAATACTTTAGTTATCACAACTCTTGGCATCTAACTTTGCCATATGTCCTTTCATCATTTTTCGGAGCTCCACCTAAATTCTCAACATTTTGGGCATTTTAAAAAACCTGTCCTAGTTCAAACCTTTTGAATTAAATTCAAAGGAATTTGAATTCAAACTTGACCTTTTCTATTTTCTTGGACCGTGCACATTTTTACGAGTTCGTGAAAATTATCCCCATGCCCAGATTCCTCCCCTACCTTCTCTTTCTTTTCTTTCTCTTTTTCTGTTTTGTTTTAAATGGAAAAAGGATGGGAAAGAGAGAGAGAAAGCAGAGAGCCCAACTGGGCCTCCCTAGGCCAACTTACGCGCCGGCCCACCTAGACCACCCGCACCCAGGCCGGCCTCCAAGGCCACTTCTCCCGTAACCCTAGCCCGACTCAACTCCTCTCCATCTCTCCCCTGCTGCCGCCAGGGCGCCTGATCCCATCTCCCCTCTCCCCATCGACCCCTTCCTCTCGCTCGTCTCTCCCTCTCCTTCTCTCGCGCCACCAGAGGAACCTCTCCCTCTCAATCCCTCTCTCCCTCCTAGCGCCGTCACCAGGAGAGGAGCGAGACCCCTGGACGACCACCTCGCGACCCCGTGAGCTCGCCGCCTTCGCCCCGGCTCGCCATCGACGTTCCTTCGCCGGAGCCTTCCTCCGGCCTCCCACGACAGCCGCGCCGTGCCCTCAAGCGCCTCGCCTCCTGCCTCCGCGCCAGGATCCCTCGCAGGCTGCTCCTCGTCGACTTGCCTCGCCGCTGCCTCCCCTACACCGTCCCCAAGCTGCTCTGCCGCGGCTGCTCCGCAGCGTCGTCCTCCGAAGCCGGCGAGCAGAGGCCGCCGCCGCACCATCTTGCCTCTGCTCCGAACCCCTGCCTTGACCTCCGCGGATCAGCCGGATCCCGGCCTCCATGTCGTCGCTCCGGTGCCCCATGCTGTCGTCACCGGTGACAACGACCAACCCGGCTAGTGCTTTGCTGAGCCCCGTACCGGGACGCAGACCTTCTCCTTGCTCTGCCGTCCGTCGCACCGGTGAGCACAGGCTGCCGCCGCGTTGCCTTGCCTTCATCTCCCGGCTTCGTCCGCGTCTCGCTCAACCCCTTGGACGTTAAGTACCGCTAAGATGACCCTGTACGTCTACGACTATGCACCTCCACAACCACTGGTTACGCCAAGATCGACTACCCTGGTTCATCAAGTACCCCACCGGCAAGACCGACGCCCGAACGACTTCATACCGAAATGACAAGTTCCTCTCCGAACCGTGTATGCCTACCGTCGCAAGAACGAGACCAGCAAGTCCGGAGACCCCAAGTACCACGTCATTTGGGAAGACCCGGGAATACCAAGTTCTCTGCCATGAACTCTCAGGATCGCCAAGTTCAACTACCGCCAACATGTACAACTACCATCGCGAGAACGTCCACTTCCACTGTGAACTCGTTTCGCTCCGTAATTGCATTTTTGGAAGGTATAACCGCCGGAACGACGCCCGTGAACGAAATGTTGTATGAGATGCACCCTTGTTCGCCTCGAGTCCGAGCTGTCGGTGCACGTTGCCCCTCTTTTGCCTTGTCACCGACATGTGGGAACCCGGTATCCGGGAGCACCCCATCATCTTGCATGGCGCACTCACACGCACTTCCTTTTGCACCGGTATCCCTGTGAGCTACCGGATCGTCGGATTCGTTGCCGCGGCACCCCTTTCGTTTCCGCCACGATGACAAATGCCTCATATCTTATCATGTCAACTTTTTCATAAAATTTGCATAAACTTGCACATGTCATTCGCATCATGATAATAACATTTAAAATGTTTAAAATTGTTGTTGCATTAAATTGCTAATGCATATGGGGATTTACCGGAATTGTTGGTTGATGTTTCCCGCCCCATTTAAATTGCCTAGATAGGTAGTTTTCATATGCCTCACCTCTTGCCATGCTTAATAACATTTAATATTGTTGGGTACATAAACGAGAGTAAGTAAATAATTGTTGTGGTGTTTCGTCAATATGCAACTCGTTGCATATTGAGCTCCACTTAATTTGTTGTTTTGATCGTTGCACTTTGCCATGTCGTGCATACTTAAGCCGGACATGCATCATACTTGGTTGTGCATCGTGCCATGCTGATGTGTTGGTTGTTTACTATGTTGCTTGCTTCTTTCCGGGTTGCTTCCCTCGTTAGCTTCGGTTTCATTTCGGAGTTGTGAGGATTCGTCCGACTACGTCTGTTTGTCTTCTTCATGGACTCGTTCTTCTTCCTTGCGGGATCTCAGGCAAGATGACCATATCCTCGAAATCACTTCTATCTTTGCTTGCTAGTTGCTCGATCTATTGCTATGCCGCGATACCTACCACTTGCTATATCATACCTCCCATATTGCCATGTCAAGCCTCTAACCCACCTTGTCCTAGAAAACCGTTGTTTGGCTTTGCCGCTTTGTTCAGCCCCTCATCTCAAAGATTGCATTGGTGCAATCGATGGGACTCATATAAGAGCTTCTATTCCCGATGGGCCTCAAAAAGTGAGGTATATTGGGAGAACTGGTGCGACAACTCAGAATGTGATGGGGTATGTGACTTTGATATGCACTTCACTTATGCTTCAATTGGTCAACTGGGTTCTATGCATGATACAAATGTGTTATTCCATGCCAATGAGAAGGACAAGCCCTCCTTCCCCCATCCTCCAAAGAGTGATCAATTCTTTTCGTTACAAGTTTACATGTAATGTTGTCTATCCTCCAACTAACATGTATGTGTGTTGTTGTTTTTAGGCAAATATTACCTTGTAGATGCCGGGTATCCTAATAGAGAAGGATATCTAGCACCATACAAAGGAGAGCGGTATCATGTCCCCGACTTTCAAAGAGGTGCACCTCCCAAATACTCCTAAGGAGAAGTTCAACAAGATTCACTCCTCCAAACGCAATTGCATAGAGAGAACCTTTGGGGTGTGGAAGATGAAATGGAAAATTCCCCTCAAGATGCCAAACTACTCGTTTGAAACACAAATGAAGATTGTTGCAGCTACTATGACATTGCACAACTATGTTCGTCTCCATGACAAAGATGATATCCACTTCGTTCGATGTGAAAGGGATCCGGATTATGTTCCAACAATTCCGAATGGATATAAGAAGTATGTTATTCCTCCGAGTGCATCGGATGCTTCAACTTCAGAGGCAAGTGCTCCTGACATGGATAGGTTTCGGAATGAACTAGCCACGGCCGTTGCTCTTGGTTGGTGAAGTCATGCTTGTGGTCCATACTAGTTGTTCCCTGTTTGATTTGCAAACATGTGCAAATTTGATGCAACTTTTGTGGTAGTTCATATCTCAAACCTTGTGGTTCTTCATCTTAACTTGAGGGAATGCAAAACTCTAATGTTCAGTACACTGTTTGCATTTGTGCTAGCAAAAAATTGCTCTCTTTATAGCCAAAAACTTCTCTCTGTACATTGAAATATCTCTCTGTATAGCCAAAATCAAAGGAATCTGTACAGAAAAAAAGAACCTACTTCTAATCTGGCCTGCAGCGCACATGTGAGCCCAGCCGGATTTCACTACTGAACCGGGCTTTACATATGTCCACCTGAATGGGCTTGATCCTACCTTACTAGGCTGCCAGCCCATGCATATGCAGCTGCTCCCCGCCGCTGCAGTCGAATGCTCGATGTCTCCACGAGAAGCTAGCTAGCACTAGCTTCACGAGAAGTTGGCTCGTTTTGGAAGCCAGCGAGCTTCTGAACTGGGCCTTATTGCAATGATCATGATTGGGGTGATTCTTCTTATGATCTTGAAAATTTATTTAAGCCTCATGATGAATATGTTTGCGATAATATTGAAAGTGGGTTTGGAAGAGTGTCAACTCTAGGTAATAATGATCCCACTACTTTGGAGCATGATCAATCTTATGAAATTTTTGATAAAAGTGGGCTTGGAGAGGTCATGACTTTATTTGATGATAATCCCACTATATTGGAAGAGTGTCAACTTTGCATGCATGTGGATCATGAAGAGAATATTTTATGTAACAGTTATATTGTTGAATTTGATTATGATCCTACATGTAACTATTATGAGAGAGAGAGGATAATATGGTTGTAGAAATTGGCATGTTACTAAATTACCTCTCATTACGTTGAGATCGTCAATGTTTTATTCCTCTTCTTTGCATATGTTAGATGTTTCTTGTCTTGATAATTTGTTTGATTATAAAATTCCTATGCATAGGAAGTATGTTAGACTTAAATGTGTTTGCCATATGTTTTAGGATGCTCTCTTTGTGCTTCAATTCTTATCTTTCATGAGCATCAATAAAATCTTATGCCTAGCTAGGGGCATAACATGATAGCGCTTGTTGGGAGGCAACCAATGAATAAAATTTATTTTAGCCTTTTTTTCTTTATGTTCTTGAGTGTTTGCACAATTATGCCTCTGTTATGATTGAGTTTTTATTATTGCATTATATCTACTGTATTCCAACTTTGCTATGGCTCATACCCCGATAAAGTCCATAGATTCATCAAAATAAGCACACAACGCAAAGAAAACAGAATCTAGCAAAAACAGAATAGTCTATAGCAATCTGAAAACTTCGTATACTTCTGTAACTCCAAATATTCTAAAAAATTAGGACAACGTAGGAAATCTGTATATCAATCTTGTGTAAAACATTCATAGCAAAATCACGTTTATGTGAATTTCTAAACTTATTTTACTGGGTGCAAAAGTTTCTGTTTTCCAACAAGATCAAATCAACTATCACCCAACATGATCCCAAAGGCTTTGCTTGGCCAAATACTAACTAAAACATAAAAAACTCAATCATAATAGAGGCATAATTGTGCAAAGGGACCTAAGCCTGAAACTGAGTGCTTCTACTGCAAAGGGACTGGTCACTGGAAGCGGAACTGCCCCAAGTATTTGGCGAATAAGAAGGATGGCAAAGTGAAATGTATATTTGATATACATGTTATTGATGTGTACCTTACTAATGCTCGTAGTAGCGCCTGGGTATTTGATACTGGTTTTGTTGCTCTTATTTGCAACTCAAAACAGGGGCTACGGATCAAACGAAGATTTGCTAAGGTTGAGGTGACGATGCGCGTCGGAAATGGTTCCAAGGTTGATGTGATCGCTGTCGGCACGCTACCTCTACATCTACCGTCGGGATTAGTTTTAGACCTGAATAATTGTTATTTGGTGGCTGCGTTGAGCATGAACATTATATCTGGATCTTATTTGATGCGGGATGGCTATTCATTTAAATTAGAGAATAAGGGTTGTTCTATTTATATGAGTAATAACTTTTATGGTCATGCACCCTTGATGAGTGGTCTATTTTTGTTGAATCTCGATCGTAGTGATACACATATTCATAATATTGAAGCCAAAAGAAGCAAAGTTAATAATGATAGTGCAACTTATTTGTGGCACTGCCGTTTAGGTCATATTGGTGTAAAGCGCATGAACAAACTCCATGCTGATGGGCTTTTGGAATCACTTGATTATGAATCACTTGATGCTTACGAACCATGACTCATGGGCAAGATGACTAA
Source organism: Triticum urartu (assembly GCF_003073215.2). Classification (NCBI taxonomy): domain Eukaryota; kingdom Viridiplantae; phylum Streptophyta; class Magnoliopsida; order Poales; family Poaceae; genus Triticum; species Triticum urartu. The sequence continues at coordinate 386,231,989 of NC_053026.1, read as the reverse complement.
GACTCCGTTCTCCGGAACAATGGAGCGAGCCACTGACTTATTGGAAATAATACATACTGATGTATGTGGTCCGATGAGTGTTGAGGCTTGCGGCAGGTATCGTTATTTTCTGACCTTCACAGATGATTTGAGCAGATATGGGTATATCTACTTAATGAAACATAAGTCTGAAACATTTGAAAAGTTCAAAGAATTTCAGAGTGAAGTGGAAAATCATCGTAACAAGAAAATAAAGTTTCTACGATCTGATCGTGGAGGTGAATATTTGAGTTATGTGTTTGGTCTTCATTTGAAACAATGTGGAATAGTTTCACAACTCACGCCACCTGGAACACCACAGTGTAATGGTGTGTCCGAACGTCATAAACATACTTTATTAGATATGGTGCAATCTATGATGTCTCTTACCGAATTACCGCTATCATTTCGGGTTATGCTTTAGAGACGGTTGCATTCTCGTTAAATAGGGCACCATCTAAATCCGTTGAGACGACACCATATGAACTGTGGTTTAGCAATAAACCTAAACTACCGTTTCTTAAAGTTTGGGACTGCTATGCTTATGTGAAAAAGCTTCAACCTGATAATCTCGAACCCAAATCGGAGAAATGTGTCTTCATAGGATACCCAAAGGAAACTGTTGGGTATACCTTCTATCATAGATGCGAAGGCAAGATATTCGTTGCTAAGAATGGATCCTTTCTAGAGAAGGAGTTTCTCTTGAAAGAAGTGAGTGGGAGGAAAGTAGAACTTGATGAGGTAATTGTACCTTCTCCCGAATTGGAAAGTAGTTCATCACAGAAATCAATTCCAGTGATTCCTACACGAATTAGTGAGGAAGTTAATGATGATGATGATCATGAAACTTCAGATCAAGTTACTACCGAACCTCATAGGTCAACCAGAGTACGATCTGCACCAGAGTGGTACGGTAATCCTGTTCTGAAGGTCATGTTACTTGACCATGAAGAACCTAGTAACTATGAGGAAGCGATGATGAGCCCAGATTCCGCAAAATGGCTTGAGGCCATGAAACCTGAGATGGGATCCATGTATGAGAACAAAGTGTGGACTTTGGTTGACTTTCCCGATGATCGGCAAGCCATAGAGAATAAATAGATCTTCAAGAAGAAGACTGACACTGACGGTAATGTTACTGTCTATAAAGCTTGACTTATTATGAAAGGTTTTCTACAAGTCCAAGGAGTTTACTACGATGAGACCTTCTCACCCTTAGCGATGCTAAAGTCTTTCCGAATCATGTTAGCAATTGCCGCATTTTATGAATATGAAATTTGGCAAATGGATGTCAAAACTGCATTCCTTAATGGATTTCTTAAAGAACAGTTGTATATGATGCAACCAGAAGGTTTTGCAATCCTAAAGGTGCTAACAAAGTGTGCAAGCTCCAGCGATCCATTTATGGACTGGTGCAAGCCTCTCGGAATTGGAATACATGCTTTGATAGTGTGATCAAAGCATATGGTTTTATACAGACTTTTGGAGAAGCCTGTAATTACAAAAAAGTGAGTGGGAGCTCTGTAGCATTTCTAATATTATATGTGGATGACATATTGTTGATTGGAAATAATACAGAATTTCTGGAGATCATAAAAGGATACTTGAATAAGAATTTTTCAATGAAAGACCTCGGTGAAGTTGCTTATATATTGGGCATCAAGATCTATAGAGATAGATCAAGACGCTTAATTGGACTTTCACAAAGCACATACCTTGATAAAGTTTTGAAGAAGTTCAAAATGGATCAGTCAAAGAGAGGGTTCTTGCCTATGTTACAAGGTGTGAAGTTTAGTCAGACTCAATGCCCGACCACTGTAGAAGATAGAGAGAAAATGAAAGTCATTCCCTATGCCTCAGCCATAGGTTCTATCATGTATGCAATGTGGTGTACCAGACCTGATGTGTGCCTTGCTATAAGTTTAGCAGGGAGGTACCAAACTAATCCAGGAGTGGATCACTGGACAGCGGTCAAGAACATCCTGAAATACATGAAAATGACTCAGGATATGTGATACGTCTCCAACGTATCTATAATTTTTCATTGTTCCATGCTGTTTTATTATCAATCTTGGATGTTTTATAATCATTTTATATCATTTTTTGGTACTGACCTATTGACATAGTGCCAAGTGCCAGTTGCTGTTTTTTTCCATGTTTTTTACATCGCGAAAAATCAATATCAAACGGAGTCCAAATGCCATGAAACTTTATGGAGAATTTTTATGGGCCAGAAGGAACACAACGGGCCCTGGCTGCGCCTGCGGGTGCCCCGAGGGAGGCACAACCCACCAGGGTGCACCAGGAGGCCCAGGCGTGCCCTGGTGGGACGTGCCCACCTCGGGTGCCCCCCGGACCACCTCTTTGCTCTATAAATACCCCAAAAGTCCCAGAACCCTAGGGGAGTCGACGAAATATTCATCCAGCCGCCGCAGAGTCCAGAACCACTAGATCCAATCTAGACACCATCACGGAGGGGTTCACCACTTCCATTGGTGCCTCTCCGATGATGCATGAGTAGTTCTTTGTAGACCTCCGGGTCCATAGTTAGTAGCTAGATGGCTTCATCTCCCTCTCTCTTGATTCTCAATACAGTGGTCTCTTGGAGATCCATATGATGTAACTATTTTGCGGTGTGTTTGTTGGTATCGATGAACTTTGAGTTTATGATCAGATCTATCTTTTTATATCCATGAAAGTATTTGAGTTTCTTTGATCTCTTTTATGCATGATCTCTTATAGCCTCATATTTCTTCTCCGATATTTGGGTTTTGTCTGGCCAACTTCATCTATTTATCTTGCAATGGGAAGAGATGCCCGGTAGTGGGTTCGATCTTACGGTGCTTGATCCCAGTGATAAAAAGGGAACCGACACGTATGTATCGTTGCTACTAAGGATAAAAAGATGGGATCTATATCTAACGCCATAGATAAACGGATCTCATCTACATCATGTCATCGTTCTTATTGCATTACTCCATTTTTCCATGAACTTAATACACTAGATGCATGTTGGATAGCGGTTGATGTGTGGAGTAATAGTAGTAGATGCAGGAAGGAGTCGGTCTACTAATCTTGGACGTGATGCCTATGTAATGATCATTGCCTGGATATCGTTGTCAGGACCCCGATCCTAAGTCACACCGATCTAGCATGTAGCACATCATATCACTTTGTGGCCTCACACACGGTATCCCCAAGGGTGCCACATTACCTGGCCCGGGACCGTTTGTGCCTTTTGGCTCACGTATATGATAGTGTCGCTAGCATCCATATGACAGAGAACCCGGGCCGACATGACTAGTCGTGAATCCAAAGTGGCACGCACTTACAGGGATAGGCATACATGACCCAGCAATGAACGTGTTAGTCATCAACGTATGAACCCAAGTCGTAGCAAGCTATAAGGACTTAAAGGAACAACGCGTGACATTTCGTCGAAGGGACAGACACAGGAACGAAGAAGGACACATGCCGGCCAGCCTAAGCGTTCCAGAGCAGTAGCAAGCTACCATGGCTCAGTGGAAGCACTAGGAGACATTTCCCGGTAAGAGAGGCTACCAAGAATAAACAACTAGGTTGTCGGATCCCACACATACCAAGCATTTCAATAACATACACACAATATGCTCGATATGTGCAAATACAACATGGCATCACAACAAAACTCTACGACTCAGTATTTATTCATTAGGCTCCGAGGAGCCAGATATTACAAACGTGGGTCTGATGACCCAGCATTCAAGTCATACAAGCAATAAGCACATGCAGAAGCTTAACTTGTATGAGTACAGATGACTACAAATGAAAAGGCTGAGAAGCCTAACTATCTACAAGACCCTGCCGAGGGAACAAAATCGTAGCTGAGGTAACAAGCTAAACGTTGAAGTCCACGCGGAACTCCTAGCAAGACTGAAGTCTCTCTACAAAAACATAAATTAAGCAAACGTGAGTACAAATGTACCCAGCAAGACTTACATCAGAACTACATATGCATTAGTATCAACAAAGGGGGTGGTGGAGTTTAACTGCAGCAAGCCAGCTTTGACTGTGGCTACCCTGAATACGACTGCAAGTAACTCTTTTGAGGTGGCGCACACGAGTTCACATATTCACCATATCAATACACCACTATGGATCCGCTCCCGTCTCCCTACGAGAAGGCCATCCATAGCACTCACGCTTATCTTGCGCATTTTATAGTATCCACTTTCACTTGTCTATGAACTATATAGGCAACCAAGTAGTCCTTTACCGCGGACGCGGCTATTCGAATAGATGACGTTAACCCTGCAGGGGTGTACTTATTCACACACGCTCTCACCACTTACCGCCGTTTACACGACATGTACTCGACAACCTTCAAGCAGAAGCCCAGCGAGGGTGTCGGCCACGACCTAACTAACCACACAAGTCTCTAGTCCAGGTTTATCGCCTATTCGGGTTCCATCCGCAAGGAGATCCGGCCGAGGTTTCACTCACGGCCCCAAACGATGAGAGCAGGGTTCCCGAGGTACCAGACGGGCGTCCCGGTACACCGTGCCTCGTGTCTCTACCGCATCATAGCCCACCCCTAGGGTCAGCGCTACGCATGGCCCCCAACACATATCCTACAAACACCAGAAACTAGTTGCAACTCCTGGACAGAGGACAGGGGCGGTTAATAAGTCGAGAGGGTCCATTGGTTTCGGGCCCAACACGTGGTAGTAGCTGATCTTAAATCACATACACAGATCTCAGTTCCTAAGGACGGTTCCTATGAAAAAACCCACCATGTACTCCTACAGGGCCTCTCATCGATACCTTTACTAAATCATGTTCACACACTTAGCTCACACACAGCAGGACATGTTCATCACCATTACAATTCATCCCCGATGAATCGAACCTGACTCAACTCTAAGCAGTAGCAGGCATGACAACAAGCATGAATGAGTAGGCACAACAGGGCTCAAACAACTCCTACTCATGCTAGTGGGTTTCATCTATTTACTGTGGCAATGACAGGGCATGCAGAGGAAAGGGGTTCAACTACCGCATCATGTAACAGTTGAAGTGTTGTTGTCCTAATGCGGTAAAAGAGAGCAGGAGCAAGCGAGTGGGATTGTATCAGAATGAACAAGGGGGTTTTGCTTGGCTGGCACTTCTGAAGATGATATAGCTCTTCATCGGTGTCATCGAACTCATCGTCGGAACCATGTCTATTGAGAGGGGACAAATATCGGCAAACAAGGAAGAACACAATCAATGCAATGCACAATATGATGCATGATCGTGACATGTCAATATGATGTGATTTGAGCTAATGCAACTAGCAAAAGGTTAAATGAAGTTGGTTTGAATACAACATTCAAACTCAAACTCCATATGTGGATATTCAAATGCCATTTATATGATTTGTCCTAAACAGCAGCCATAAGCTGTTCTAGCATGCATGAAAAAGGTACAGATGGATAGATTGGATTTTTCTGATCATCTTTCATATATAAATCTTTTCAATCAGAGTTATATATTATTTTCTATGATTTTTAGAAGTTTTAACTATTTTTTGGAATTCCCTGAATTATTTTCAATCCAGAAAATGGTTAACTGCGTCAGCACTGCGTCACTATCATGTCATCAGGTCAACAGACCAATCCGGGTCAAACCTGACCTGTGGGGACCACTGGTCAGTGACACAGCCAGTTAACAGGGTGTTTAGGGTTAGAACTAATCCTAATCTGGAGATAATTAGTGCGGTCCCACATGTGAGTGTTTGGACTAATTAACATTGTTAATTAAAGCTAATTAAACCCTAACCTAGGTTAGTCAGGGGCTGGCCCCGTATGTCAGTGGCCCAGGTCAGGTCAAATCCCAGTCAACCGGGGTCAAACTCGCCGGAGTTGACCCGCGGCTCGTCGCCGGTGAAGCCCCAGACGGCAGAGGGGCTCGGCATTTGCCCACAGTCGACCAAATCAACTGTGGTTTGGTCCTACGAGTAGCTGGGGTTCTTGCGCGTCCAGCGGAGCCATCAGATCACGACGGGGCGGACCCAAACGACGGCAACGACGACGTAGGCGGCGGCCGGAGCTCGGACGTTGATGGAAACAAGGCTATTGTGCACTAGGGGAGGAGCTGGTGGGTGCAACATGCTCCTAGTGGTGCACTGAGCGTGTTGATGGGCTCGGGCGTGGGTGGCAGCAGCTGTGGCCGTGGCGGCGCCATGGACGGCGACGGCGAGCTCGGCCACAGCTGAGAGACAGAGCTACAACATGCGCACGAGTGAGAGGATAGGGGGAGGAGAAGAGAGCGACTCACAGCGGTTGAAGCAAGCGTCGAAGCAGGCTCGGGGAAGGCCGGAGCTGAGCGAGGCGGTGAGGCGGATCTCTGGCGGCTGAGGAGGGAAAAGACGTCGGGGCGACGCTTCGGGGCCTTTCCGGTCACGTTGCTCGGTGAGGAGGTCGGGGACGAGGTGTAGGATCTCGGGGACAGCTCGGGACGACACGGGGAGCATGGTGGACGTGGTGATAGCAAGCGGCGGCGATGGCAGCGTTCGCCTATTCGTGGGAAAGAGCGAGGGAGAGGAGGAATGAGCACGGGGGAGCAGTGAGAGGGGTCGGGGGGTTGCGTGGCGACGTCCAGTGCATCGAGGCGTCGTGGCAGAGGGGCAGTGTAACACCCACGATGCGGCTATATCTCCCACGTGTCGAAGCACGACTTAGAGGCATAACCGCATTGTAAGCAATGTCGCAAGTGGGGTAATCTTCACACAACCCATGTACTGAATAAGAAAAGAGGTACATAGTTGGCTTACAATCGCCACGTCACACAATATCATAAATATCATTACAATCATCCAGATACAATCAAGGTCCGACTACGGAACCAAAATAAAGACAACCCCAAATGCATAATGTCCCCGATCGCCCCAACTGGGCTCCACTACTGATCGTCTGGAAAAGAAACGTAGAATCGTCCTGAGTCCTCATCGAACTCCCACTTGAGCTTAGTCGAATCTCCAAGAATGGTATCATCGGTCCCTGCATCTGGTTTTGGAAGTAATCTGTGAGTCATGGGGACTCATCAATCTCTCACCCTCGCGATCAAGACTATTTAAGCTTATAGGTAGGGAAAAAGGTATGAGGTGGAGCTGCAGAAAGCACTAGCATATATGGTGGCTAACATACGCAAATGAGAGCGAGAAGAGAAGGCAAAGGCACGGTCGATAAACTATGATCAAGAAGTGATCCTAGAACAACCTACGTTCAAGCATAACACGAGACCGTGTTCTCTTCCCGGACTCCGCCGAAAAGAGACCATCACGGCTACACACGCTGTTGATTCATTTTAATTAAGTTAAGTTTCAGGTTTTCTACAACCGGACATTAACAAATTCCCATCTGCCCATAACCGCGGGCACGGCTGTCGAAAGTTCAAAACCTTGCAGGGGTGTCCCAACTTAGCCCATCACAAGCTCTCACGGTCAACGAAGGATATTCCTTCTCCCAGGACGGCCCGATCAGACTCGGAATCCCGGTTACAAGACATCTCGACAATTGTAAAACAAGACCAGCAAAGCCACCTGAATGTGCCGACAAATCCCGATAGGAGCTGCACATATCTCGTTCTCAGGGCACACCGGATTGTCCAAGATTCCGGTAGACCAACCCAGAGTTGCCCCTGGTGGCCACCGGCTGCTGACAGGTTGGACCAACACTCAAAGGAGCACTGGCCCGGGGGTTTAAAATAAAGATGACCCTTGAGTCCGCGGAACCCAAGGGAAAAAAGGCTAGGTGGCAAATGGTAAAACCAAGGTTGGGCCTTGCTGGAGGAGTTTTATTCAAGGCAAACTATCAAGGGGTTCCCATTATAACCCAACCGCGTAAGGAACGCAAAATCAAGGAACATAACACCGGTATGACGGAAACTAGGTCGGCAAGAGTGGAACAAAACACTAGGCATAAGGCCGAGCCGTCCACCCTTTACCAAGTATATAGATGCATTATAGTAAACAAGTTATAATAATGATATCCCAACAATAAACAAGTTCCAACAAGGAACAAACTCCAATCTTCACCTGCAACTAGCAACACTATAAGAGGCGCCGAGCAAAGCGGTAACATAGCCAAACAACGGTTTGCTAGGACAAGGTGGGTTAGAGGTTTGACATGGCAATATGGGAGGCATGATAAAGAAAGTGGTAGGTATCATAGCATAGGCATAGCAATAGAGCGAGCATCTAGCAAGCCAAGATAGAAGTGATTTCGAGGGTATGGTCATCTTGCCTGCAAAGTTCTCCGAGTTGACGTTAGCTTGATCCTCGTAAATGTTCTCAACGGGCTCCTCGATCACGTACTCGTCTCCCGGCTCTACCCAAGCAAGAACACAAGCAAAGGGAGACACAATCAACTACGTGCAATGCACAAACAACATGATGCAAAACATGACATGATATGCGGGATGTGATATGCGATGTATATTCATGTTTCGGAAAGGAAAGATTGAACCTGGCCTCAACTTGGAAAACCAAGAGCGCCATTGGAAAGATGAGTTGATTTCGGTCGAAATCCATATAAAGATCACCAGAAACGGATGCACGGTTTGCAAAGGACAAGCAAAACAAATATGGCACCGATCTGCGATTAACAGCACGAGGCCATCTAAACGCATCAAGAACAACAAGCTACTGCTCTCTAACATAACAACAAAACATATGGTGGTAATCCACTCAAGATGCTTGACAAAAGATGAACACTGAGCTACGGCTAATTCACTCAATAGCAGGTTCAAACAAGCATGGCAAAAGTGCAAAAGATATCAGGTTACAGACTTAGTGAAAATAACAACATGTCAGGAATTTAACATCAGGAAGCAATGTTTAGAGCAAGATAACAACATGCTACAGGAACATATCATGGCAAAGCAAGGCATGGCATGAAGCTACGCAAATCATACAACAAAAGTCCCTTACTTACCATAAGCCAAAAAGGATCAGAAGATACAATGGAAACCATGTAAACATAGCAAGTTTCGTTAATAGATTCAGACTTAGCAGAAAACTGGACATGGTAAAAACAGAGTTACGTAGGCATGTTTGCGAGCTCGATGCACTCACCACAAGGAATTGCATTACAAACTAAGCATACACCCAGCAAGAGGACATGTTCAAGTAGCTAACCATGGAAGAACAACCTCATAGCATGCATGGATCAACTACAACAACCTCGGCAAAATTGATTAACACGTAAACAATCTGCCAGGAACATTTTATAGCAAACGTAGAGCAAGATTGAGTCATGCTAGGGTGCTCCATAATTGCAAACAAAGACATGGATGGACAGAGCATAACATTATCTCAAAATCATCCTTACTAAACATGCTCAAAAGAGGCATGGATCACTCTGTAGCAACAAGAATACATGGCATAAAAATATTATCAGGGAAAAGACTTAGAAGATTTCTATGTCCCTGAAATCAGCAACAACACGAGAGCTACTTTGCATGCTTGTGCTAGTCACCACATTAATCACAAAAATACATGGCATAGACCCCTGTAAAGGTGGCATGGCATAGCCCAAAACACATGTAGGGCTCAAGTTCATAGTAGGCACACATTAAACATGGCAAAAATAACAAATGTCCATAATCTGTTAAGAAACAGAAACTAACATTATATAGCACTCTTGTAACAACATTTAGGTTATGAAGATGAACTCAAATGAACATGGTGCAATGGAATGAAATGGAGTACTCATCGAGACGAACAATTTGATATGCTACATGCCCAAAACGGAGCCACGGGTGCAAATTATGATGCGATGAAAAATGCTAAAAGTAACTGGGACTTGGGAGAAAAAGTCAACCCTCTCAGATCTAGGGTTCTTCGCGGGCGCATGAACTGAGGAACTCCGGCGAGGGGATCTGCTCCGGCGAGGTAGGCAGGCGAGGAGGGGGCCGGAGGAGGGCAGATCCGGCCCTCCCGAGGTGCGCTGGTGATGAGGGGGCACCGGACGGCGGGGGCGGCGTCTCCCGCAGCGGATCCGGCGGCGATGGCGGCGAGGCGACGATGGCGGCCGCGGTGGCCGGTGATGGCGGCGGAGCCGGGCGTTCTCGGTGGAGACGAGCGGCAACGGGGTACGGGCCCTCAGGGGCCGGCGCTGGGCCTGGCGGGCCAGCGCGCGGGTGGCGGCACGGTGAAGTGGGCACGGGGCGGCGGCGAATGAGGGGCTGCCACATGGCGGCGGCGGCGCGGGTCGGACACGTCCGGCCCGGCGGTTTTCGTCCGGCGACGCGAGGAGAGGGGGAGGTTAGGGTTTGACCCGTGATTTTCGGGGGAGATGCCTTTTTATAGGTAGAGGGAGCTAGGAGGCTCCAAATTGAGCACGGTTTTCGGCCACGCGATCGTGATCGAACGACTGAGACGATGGAGGGGGTCTAGCTGGGCTTTGGGCCACTTTGGAGGGGTGTTGGGCTGCAACACACACGAGGCCTTTATGATCCCTCGGTTAACCGTTGGAGTATCAAACGAAGTCCAAATGGCACGGAACTTGAAAGGCGGTCTACCGGTAGTAAACCAAGGCCGCATGACAAGTCTCGGTCCAATCCGAGAACGTTTAACACCCGCACACGAAAAGCGGTAAAAGGGAACACCGGATTACATAGGAGCGCCGGAATGCAAAACAGACAACGGGGAAAATGCTCGGATGCATGAGACGAACATGTATGCAAATGCGATGCACATGATGACATGATATGAGATGCATGACAAAGAAAAAAGCAACACGAAGACAAAAACCCGACAACGAGGAAATATCATAACTTAGTGCCGGAAATGGCAAGAGTCGGAATACAAATATGGTAGGTTACATATGGGGTGTTACAACACTCTACCACTACGAAAGGATCTTGTCCCGAGAACTAGGACTAGAAAAACTCCGCATATTCGGAACGGAGGTGGTCCTCACATTCCCAGGTGGCTTCACGGTTGGAATGATGTGACCACTTCACTTTCAGGAATTTGATAGACTTGTTGCGAGTCTAGCACTCAGTTTCTTCAATAATAGCAACGGGATGCTCATGATAAGAAAGGTCTTCTTGGAGATCAATCTCTTCGAAGTTGACGGTGCGGTCAGGAGTCTTGAAACACTTGCGAAGCTGAGACACATGAAACACGTTGTGCACGTTTGCAAAGTTGGATGGAAGCTCAAGTTGATAGGCAAGATCGCCTCTTTTGCCAACGATCTTGAAAGGACCCATGTATCTAGGGGCAAGCTTCCCTTTGATACCGAAGCGACGAGTACCTTTCATTGGAGAGACGCGGAGGTAGACATGGTCTCCGATCTCGAAAGACAAGTCACGATGCTTGCTATCATAGTAACTCTTCTGGTGCGATTGCGCGGCTTTGAGATTTTCACGAATGACTTTGCACATTTCTTCAGCCTCTGTGATCAATTCATTGCCAAGAAATTGCCGTTCACTAGTCTCTGAGCAGTTAAGAGGAGTACGACACTTTCTGCCATAGAGAATCTCGAATGGGGCCTTGCCCAAACTCGCTTGCAAGCTGTTGTTGTAGGAGAACTAGGCATATGGAAGACAATCTTCCCACCTCATACCGAAAGAAATGACACATGCCCTGAGCATATCTTCAAGAATTTGGTTGACTCGCTCGACTTGGCCACTAGTTTGAGGATGAAAGGTTGTGCTGAAGCGAATGTTGGTGCCCATGGCCTTCTGAAAAGAATCCCAGAACTTAGAAGTAAAGATGCTACCATGATATGAAGATATCAACTGCGGAATGCCGTGCAGAGAGACCATCCTGGAGGTATATAGCTCTGCCAACTGAGCTGCTGTGATAGATTCTTTGATAGGAAGAAAATGAGCCACTTTGGTGAGCTTGTCGATGACAACGAAGATAGCATCATTGCCACGCTTGGACTTGGGAAATCCAGTCACGAAGTCCATCTAAATATGGTCAAACTTCCATTATGGAATGGCAAGAGGTTGGAGGAGACCAGCTGGTCATTGGTGTTCTTCTTTCACTCTTCTGCAGACATCACATTCATTCACGAACTGAGCAATCCCGCGCTTCATTCGAGTCCACCAATACGACTGCTTGAGGTCATGGTACATCTTTGTACTCCCAGGATGAATAGAAAGGAGTGAATTGTGAGCCTCTTTCATAATGACTTTACGAAGGTCACCCGTAGGAACAACAATGGGATCCTCGAAGAATAGAGTATCTTTGTCATCAAGGCGATATCACTTGTACTTGGGTTGGCTCTTGGCAATCCCAATCTTCACCTTCTTCACCATAGCATCAAGAAGTTGAGCCTCACGAATCTGATCTTCCAAAGTAGGAGAGACTTGGAGGTTGGCAAGGGATCCTTGAGGAACAACTTGGAGATTAAGTTTGCGGAAAGCTTCACAAAGATCCGGTTGGAAGGGCTTGAGAATCAAACTGTTGCAGTAAGCCTTCCTGCTCAAAGCGTCAGCAATGACATTGGCCTTGCCTGGAGTATATTCGATACTCGGATTATACTGTTGAATCATTTTGAGCCAACGAGTCTGCCTGAGGTTGAGGTGGGGCTGAGTGAAGATGTACTTGAGGCTCTTATGATCAGCGAAGATGTCCACTTTCCTTCCCAACAAGAGATGTCTCCATGTTAAAAGAGCATGGACAACTGCCGCCAACTCGAGGTCATGAGTGGGGTAGTTCTTTTCGTTGGGCTTCAACTGGCGAGAGGTATAGGCCAGAACTTCCTTCTCTTGCATTAACACAGCACCAAGACCTTGAAGGGAAGCATCACAGAAAACCTCGAATGGTTTGGATTCATTAGGAGGAGTCAGAACTGGAGCTGTGACTAACTTCTCTTTAAGGGTGTTGAAAGCGATGTCACATTCAGGTGTCCAGACATACTTCACATGCTTCTGGAGGAGGTTGGAAAGAGGCTTCGCGATCTTAGAGAAATTCTCAACGAATCTTCGACAATAGCTTGCGAGCCCAAGGAAGCTGCGGAGTTGCTTCACATTCTGAGGTGGTTCCCAATTCACAATTGCAGACACCTTCTCAGGATTAACAGCTATGCCCTTGGCGGAGATGATATGCCCAAGGTAGAGAACCTCATTGAGCCAAAACTCACACTTTGAAAACTTCGCACAGAACTAATGTTCTCTGAGTTTATCCAGCACCAATCTCAAGTGTTTGGCATGATCCTCCTTGTTCTTGGAAAAGACCAGAATGTCATCGAGGTAGAGCAAGACGAAGTCATTTGTGTAGGCATTGAAAATGAAGTTCATCGTGCGAGAGAAAGTTGGAGGAGCGTTCACAAGGCTGAAAGACATGACGGTGTATTCATATGAAACATAGCTTGTTCTGAATGCTGTCTTGGGGATATCTTGTTCACGAATGCGAATCTGATGATAGCCCATACGGAGATCAAACTTGGAGAATACTTGATCACCTTTGAGTTGTTCGAAAAGCTCGTTGATGTTGGGAAGTGGGTACTTGTTCTTTATGGTCTTCTTGTTCAATGGGCGGTAGTCGACAGAAAGTCGGTCCGTGCCATCCTTCTTCTTGACAAAAGGAACACCACAACCCCATGGAGAAGAACTTGGTCGGATGAGACCCATACGCTCTTATATATCGAGTTGTTTCTTGAGCTCCTTCAACTCTTCTGGTCCAAGCTTGTAAGGACGTTTGCAAACAGGTTCCGTGCCAGGCTCAAGATCGATGACGAATTCAACTGGCCGATGAGGAGGCATTCCTGGAAGCTCTTTTGGAAAGACGTCTTGATACTCACAAACGACTGGAATCTGAGAAATGGCATCCAACTCGCCCTTCTCGTTGAGAGAAAATAGTCGAATGGTATCATCACGAGCGGCAAAGACGATTACATCCTCAGACGAATGTGTCAATTGAATCTGCCTGGAAGCACAATCAAGCTAAGCCTTGTGCTTAGAAAGCCAGTCCATTCTGAGAATAAGATCAATATCCGAGTCACCAAGAACATTAGGAGAAGACAGAAACTTATAGTCGCCTATCGTTATGGTAACATCCGGAACCATGGAGTTAGCGTTCATGCGTTTACCCGGTGAGACAACTGCTAGCGGACTAGGCACAACTTGGAAAGCCAACTCATGCTTAGATGCAAATGGTCTCGAGATGAAACAATGCGATGCACCAGTGTCAAAAAGAACTTTAGCAGGAATATCGTTAACATGAAGGTTACCCATGATCACATCTGACGAGTCCTCTGCCTGAGCTGCGTTCATCATGTTGACCTTTGCAAACTTGGGATTATGCTTGACCACTGCGGTACTGGCAGATCTCACAGGAGGAGGAGGAAGATGCCTCTGATTGAAGCATTTGTTTGCATAGTGACCCTTCTGCTGACACTTGTTGCACGTGACCTTTGAAAGCGGACGGTGATACGGAGCACTTTATCTTGGAGCATGAGACGAAGTCTTGTTCTGAAAGCCTGGGTTGGGTGGGTGGGAAGATCTATTGCCACATTTGCTCTTCTGCTGATAAGGCTGACGGAACGGAGGAGGAGGAGGCAACCAATACTTTTGCTGCTTAGTTGCCACTTGAGTTGAGGAAGGAGTTGCATCCTTGACTCGTTTCTTGGAAGCATCGCACTTGAGTTGAGCAGTCTCTTGTTTCAGTGCCATGTTGTAAAACTCATCGTACTTGTTCGGCTCAAAAAGCACGAGATCTAGTTGGAGATCTTCTCTGAGGCCACCTCTGAACTGATAAATCATGCTCTTCTCGTCAAGGACGTCTTGCTTAGCGAAATGAGCGAGCTTCTGGAACATGATGTTATACTGGTAAACAGACAAGCTGCCTTGCTTCAGATTGCGGAACTCGTCACGCTTGCTCTCAACAACACTCAGAGGAATGTGGTGAGCTTTGAAGTCTTGACAGAATTCATCCCAGGTAATCACACGATCTCCTATGGAATCTTTGTATTGCTGATACCACTCTGCAGCTTGGTCTTTGAGTTGGAACGAGGCAAACTTGACAAAGTCCTCAGGCCTGACGTTGCTGCACTCGAGATGCTTGCAGATATCCATGAGCCAATCATCAGCGTCTGTTGCCTCGACACAGTTACTGAAGGTCTTTGGCTGGTTTGCGAGGAACTGGTTGAGTGTAGCAAACTGATTCTGATTGTTGCCATGGCCTTGATTTCCTTGGTTGCGCTCTTGCAAGAGTTGCATGAGCATCTGCGTGTTGGCGTTGGTAGCGGCCATCACAGCTTGCCATGCCTCCGGAGGTGGAGGTGGTGGCGGCGGTTCAGGATTCTGACGCGTTGGAGGAGCCATCCTGAAGAGGGTGACATCCGTTAGCATCGTGACAGAAATATATTCAAGCTGAATCAAATGGATCGAAATTGCAACATATCACATTCGAACAAAATGAACGAATGAATTCCAATTGAAATGGTCACACTTCCATAAATTGAGAAGCCACTTAGATAGAGGTAGATGGATAAAACAACAAGGTACGGATATGAACAAATACTTGGTGAGGATTACCCAATCACAAACCAAATATCCGCAGAAGAAATACTAGAGCTACAAGAATTCCCACCTATGAAACTCCCGAAATTTTCTCGGTTATGCAATCAGGTGTTGGGGATACAGGGGAAGCATAATATCTCACCCAAAGCTAGCAAATCCTACATCCAGCTGTATCCGTCCTTCAACGCATAACCAAGAAACCTTCGGAAATCATTTACCTCACGCTTCGAAAAGCATTTGTTATACGAGTTATGGCAATACTCCCGAACTCACGCCCCAGTACTGGGTGGCGTCGAGGTTATCTCACCAACAACTGCATAAAAGAGATTTTCGATGTTGGCGAAACTCAGGTATTCCAGAACTGCAACGATAAAATTGTGACGACAACACCTCGGAGCTCAACTCCCCGGAACACTGCCACAACCCCTAAATGTCAGGAGGCAGCAAGAACAATGTTCTCGTCACAAAACCATCGAAACTATTCCACGATACCCGCGTGATCCTAAATTTGTTTTAGTGAAATTTGAGAAGAGAAGAGTCAAAACTCTACGTCAGGATGCCTCACCAGAGCGACGAAGGGACTGAGGAGTAAAAAGAATCCTACTCTCCGATATATATAATCCTAAATGACTCAAAACATTTTTTTTCTACACTCAACAACGCCAACGATTCGATCAAGCAGGGGGCTCCTAAGTCGGGGAAGGCTCTGATTACCAACTTGTAACGCCCACGATGCGGCTATATCTCCCACGTGTCGAAGCATGACTTAGAGGCATAACCGCATTGTAAGCAATGTCGCAAGTGGGGTAATCATCGTGGGCGTTACAGGCAGCCATGCAGAAGGTGGCGCAGCGCGTGCGTGCACGAGACCACCACGTGCCCCTAGCCTCCTCATGAGAGGTTGGGGGTGACTGGCGCTGCCAATCGGCTGGGCCGGCCTGTTGGGCCGTTGGGCTGCATAGTGCCAGGCTGCACAGGTAAGTTTCCTCTCTCTCTCTCTGGTTTTTCTAATTCTGTTTCTATTTTCTATTTATTTTCCTCTATTTTGATTTAGTTTTAAAAATAAACCATTTTTAAAACTCCTGAAAATATTTGTGGGAACTGTCTAAACTATTCCCAACAGTCCTCAACTAGTTTCAAAATTATTAGAGCATTTAAAATATTTATAGCATTTAAATGCCCCAATTCAAATACAATATGAGTTAGTTCAAAAATCCAAAAATGACCTAGAAATATGTTCATCATTTTTGGCAGAGGTTTTTACCTTTATCAGAAATGATGAGCATTTCCAAAGGGCATTTTGGGTTCATTGAAAATACTTCATTTTGATCCTAGTTGGATTTCATTTGGTGCTAGGGTTTGAACATCCCCATTTCAAGATTAATTGAAATTGATAATGATGCATGGATGCAATGCCACTAATTACAAGCAGAATTCTAGGGCTGTGACAACTCACCCTCACTCAACAGGAATCTCGTCCCGAGATTCAAGACGTGAGGTAAGAAGACAAAGGGGTCACAAAATTATCACAGTCTTCTCGATCCACTACACTTCATAAAAACGTTGATTGCTTGCATCATGTTGATCTGACATCCTTGCTTTCGAGATCTCTGTCCAACACGATGACAACAGAAGGAAACTCTATAGGAAATGATCTCCTCGAAGACCGAGCACTCAAGATAAACTCATGGAGTGAGATGTTAGAACATCTCTTGAGCTGAGACATGAAACCCATATTAGGAGTGATGGAAAGAGGTAGATTACAAGGTTCTACTTGGTAGGTGTTGAGGATATGACTACCAGGAATGACTCGCCCAGGAGGGGCCGGGTTAGCTACAATGGCGGTTTAAAAGAATAAAGCCCAAGAGTATACAAAATGACGGTTTACGATTAGGCTTATAATAGGCCCAAGCCCAGAGGCGACTTAAGGCCCGTAAGTATAAACCGCCATGTATAAATAAGACTTGTAAGATAAGGCATGTAAAGATGTCACCGAGCCGGACACATTGTATGAGCCGGCCAGGACACTGTAGGCCGTAGGGCGTCAACCCGTGTATATAAGGGGATGGCCCGGCGGCGGCTTAGGGCAGGTAATATCAAATGAGAGCCAGGCTTAGCGTATTTGCTCCCTGGTCTTCAGTTTCTCTGCTTCAGATAGGCTCAACTGGAGTTTGGAGTCAACATTCTTTCTCTCAGTCTCTTGAGCCGCCAACCGGGTTTTTGCATCAGTCAGTTAAGAATCCAATTCAGTTATGGCGGTCTACATACATGCACAGGTGTGTCAAAATTTTCCAATAAAGGTCATAATGATTAAAGTCCCAAGTGCTTTGCAATGCAACACCACTCGGCACTTGGGGGCTAATGTCTGCCAAAGCAATTTTTAAGTGCAAAAATGACTCTTTTGTGATTAAAGTCCCAAGTGTTTTACAAGTAACAACGCTTGGCACTTGGGGGCTAATGCATGATATTCAGAAAGTTTTTCATCTTGAGCTAGATAAACAATATTAGTTTGGATTGATTCAAGACAGTTATGAAGTTAACTACCGGTTCATTCATGATGAATTAAGCCGGCCCTTGGGGACTATAGGTGAAATTATGTTAATCAGATAACTCTGGTTAAACATTCTAAACCGGACTAGGAAAAATCTAGGTCGGAATGTCAACATATATCACAAGTCTACAGATCATTCAAATTTATCATAATCAGGAGACTGGGGGGGGGGGCTGGCAGAGCATATAAGATAATGAAAGTTGGAGATCATACCTCATATTTCAATTGCAGTTGTTTGACCATCTCAATTTCAGAGTCACGGGTAGAATGCACATGACTAAGATAGCCGGATAGCACATCACTGATGCTCAAGTGAGCATAGTGAGAGATGTCAAAGCGAACTTTCTGCTTTCCAAAGCCTCTTGCTTGGTGGAGTGTCTGGCCAGTACTGTTGGATTGCTCGGTTCAACAAATCTACTACCAGTGATTAAAATGTCACTGTTGTAAGTCGTCGGCGGGTTAGCTGAGCTTGATGGTTCAACAGTAGATGGGTTGAGAACAGTTTCGTCAACAGACGGATCAGGAGGATCTATTCGAACGTTGATATCAGGGTCTTCTGGTGCTTCAGATTGTCCCGGGGCAGGAGTTGGCAGTGCCGATTCAGTAGCGTCCGGGTTTTCAGTCGGCTTAGTCACCTTGGCTTTCTTGGGTTTTGCTTGAACGCTAAGAGGAATTTGATGAGTCAGTATAATGATATGGATATAAAGACACAGAAGAAGGATAATTATCTTTACCCAGGGGCAGTCTTGAAGGCCGGAAGTTGGGTTTGTGAGGAATCACCAGAAGAACAAGAGACCTCCAGCTAAAGTGAAATCATAATTTAAAAGAGCAAGGAAGTAGATTCATTGAGAAAAGCAAAAGTCAAAAGTGAAAGAAACCTCATTCTGGCATTTCTGAGGAGTTTTTGATAAGCCGGGGGGTAGTTCATGGTCGTCACTGGTCCGGGCCTGACGACGGCTCTCATATTGGTGCTTTTTCAAAAGAAAATGAGGATCCAAATAAGCCAAAGGGTGTGATAACCTTACTTTCCGGGTTACCGGTCGAGGTTTCTGTCTTGGCAAAGGTTCTGAGTCGGAGGAAATAGTTACCTCTTCTTCTATTGCCTGGCTGGCCCCCGTGTCATCCTGGCAATAGTCAGTGTCAATAAGGTTGTTAAAAAGCAGACTAAGAGAGTCAAGGGCTACCTCCGACTCAGAAACATCATCCAACTTGAACATATCAGAAGCAGTTCTTTTCTTCTTGGATTTTCGGGTGGTCTTCTTGGCGGCTATGGCGGCGGCTCTAGCCTTCTTGGCAGCTTCATGGTCATATTTGGCCTTCCAAAAGTCAGATTTGGCCTGTAGGCAAATAAAAGGTTAAAAGTTATGCAAGTACTTAACTATTGAAGAAAAAATGGGGTCAAGGGGATTTACCTCTGGTGCCGGGTTAAGTTTTCAGAAAGGATTCAATCCAACTTTACTGCAATCCTCGTATTTACTGTTTACGAGGGTGGTTGACATTTCAACAATGGCCTCTTCAGTCAGTTGTAGAGAACTATGACGAAGAGGGTCATCTGGTCCTCCGGCATAGTTATACATCAAGTCAGAGCGGTGACTTAGAGGGATGACCCGCCATGCGATCCAACAACAGATCAAGTCAACTCCATTTAAGCTATTTTCCAACAAGGCTTGAATCCTTTTGATGGTTGGGATGAGCTTCTTACGTTCAGCGGCAGTAAGCTTGTCAGGTAGTAAACACTTAGAGTCAAGACGCTCCGCGCGATAACCCGACATTGGTTTTTCATCAGCTGGCGACGTGTCTTTGCAATAAAACCAAGTTTGGTTCCAATCCTTGGGATGGCTTGGTAAGACTACTAAGGGAAAGACAGCACCCTGTCAGCGTTGAATCGAAATTCCACCAAGTTCCAAAGTAGGGCCGTTGGTATATTCATTCTGGTGGTTCAAATAGAAATACTCTCTGAAGAGTTCAACAGTAGGTTCTTCTTGAAGATAAACCTCGCAGAGAACTTGAAAATTGCAGATGCTTGATGTGGAATTGGGTCCAAGGTCTTGTTGATGAAGCTTTAAGAAATGTAGAACATCTCCGGAGAATTTTGGGCTGGTTGGTGAAAACCCCCGGTTCATATGATCAGTAAAAACGATGACTTCGCCATCCTTGGGCTGAGGTCTTTCTTCGGCCGGGTCAGGAGCGCAGTAAGACATAATGTTCTTCTCCAGTAAATATCCAATGGTAACGAAATCCTTTAGAGTGGCGTCAGTGACTGTGGAAGGGACCCAATTGCAAACGGTCATCGTCTTTGGCGGCATGGTGAGAGGACAAGCTAAAAAGGAAGTAATTTGCTGGCTTAAATTAAATGGTGGAATCACAGGTTAATGTTTGCAATACAGATGCGTAATGGCGGCCTAAATAAGGGCTAATGATATATAAAGGAAAAATGAGCCAGCATGATAAGCCGCCATGACTAAGGATATTCAAAAGAGGCCAACGACAAAAAATTCACTAAGTACTCAGATAAACAAGTTTCACAGGCTGTTGTTACTATTTTGGATCAAGATTGTTCAAAAAAGGAAAATAAATCTAGACCAAAAAACTAGTGCAGAGGAGTTCATCAGTTCTAAGGAGGCCTTTGTGCAAGAAAAGGGGATCTACTAGCATCCAAAATGGATGCGAAACAGCTACCGCAGGAGTTCCATACTTCTTTTTGGATCAAAAGAGGATGCGGTGGAGAAACTACGATGAATCCATGATGAACAGCGAAGAACACAGACGAACTTGCAAACCCTAATGCGGATCTAAGGTGCGAAAAGGCAAAAACTTACGGACGCAAATCTACTGCGGAGGGTCGCCGCCGTTCTCTGGACAAGCTCAGGGTGATGCATCGGCCAAGGTTGAGGACGACGGTGAGCGCTACGTCGGCGGCGGAGTTTGAGCGACAGAGGGGTTGCGAGAGAAGGAATAAGAAGAAGGAGGAAGACCAACCATGCCTATTTATAAGGAGATAGGCGAACAGGCAGGCGCGAATAACGAGGAAGGCAAATGAAAGCCATCCAGCTAGATGAACGCCTCGATTTTCGGAAAGACATTAAGATAAAGATCCGTTGAGATGACGTCGTGGTGGGATTCCAAAAATTCCGGAGGTGACGTCATGGTGGGTTACAAGGTTTTCACAGCAGTGGTAGATGGATTTTTTTCTAAGTGTTGAAGATTGACATGAAGAAAGTTCACATCAACCTGGGGCCTAACGTTGAGGATATGACTACCAGGAATGACCCACCTAGGAGGGGCCGGGTCAGCTACAATGGCGGTTTAAAAGAATAAAGCCCAAGAGTATACAAGATGACGGTTTACGATTAGGCTTATAATAGGCCCAAGCCCAGAGGCGACTTAAGGCCCGTAAGTATAAACCGCCATGTATGAATAAGACTTGTAAGGTAAGGCATGTAAAAGATGTCACCGAGCCGGACACGTTGTATGAGCCGGCCGGGACTCTGTAGGCCGTAGGGCGTCAACCCGTGTATATAAGGGGATGACCCAACGGCGGCTTAGGGCAGGTAACATCAAATCGAGAGCCAGGCTTAGCGTATTTGCTCCCTGGTCATCGAAACCCTAGCAGTATCACCAAGAACTGGATTAGGCTTTTACCTTCATCATAAGGGGCCGAACCAGTATAAACCCTCGTGTCCTTTGTCCCGATTAACCCCTTTAAGCTTCCTAGTTGCGATGGCTCCACGACTAAGTCCTTTCACTAGGACATCTGCCGTGACAATTCCATGACAGTTGGCGCCCACCGTGGGGCCAGCGCACGGTGGATTTGAGTTCTTGAAGGGCAGCTTCGAAGGGCTCAAGGGATATGATGTGGGCCGGATGATTAAGTGTCGTCGCGGCAAGCTCTACATCGACGATGCGGGCTGGGGCCTTGACGCCGACTCAATTGAGTACGGGTACCGGGTCCCCTTCGGCGGAATCCACGTCTTCATCGGCCGGATCGGCGAGCCGGGCCATGAGCCGGACATCTACACCGACCTCATCGAGACGGCTCAGCGTGCGAGACCCGCCCGGACTCAGCCCGCCGTGAGGCGTGCCTTCGTGGGTTGCATCCATGGAGGGGAGTTTTCTGAAG
Organism: Triticum urartu; assembly: GCF_003073215.2. NCBI lineage: Eukaryota > Viridiplantae > Streptophyta > Magnoliopsida > Poales > Poaceae > Triticum > Triticum urartu. Next base: position 386,209,802 of record NC_053026.1, on the reverse strand, counting down.
GATCTCTGGACGGCGGTGAGACGGCTGTCTACTCTGACGGTGAGTCATCCAAAGGTGAGACCGATTCATTGTATCAACTACAAGATGGCGGGCTTGGGGGCTGCTCCGATGGCAGCAGTATTCCGGACCCCTTTGAACCGCCGAACAGAGTGGGGATCTTCATGACTGGTACGCAGCGTGCTCAAAACTCTACGGCTGCGGCAGCGATAACCACCGGGTCGGCAGCGGCTGGGTCGGGAGACCCCGCGCGACCACCGGCTCAGGTGCTGATGGATCTCATGGATAGGATGACGGCCTTGTTGACCATCGTGGTTGAGTCGACGGATAAGACTTGGTATGATGCGGAGGTGGCACGGTTACGTGGGGAGGTAGCACAAGCTAAGGAAAACTTGGCGGCGGAGGACGTCAGGATGGCTGCAGATCGGGCGGCTTTGGACGCTCGGGCTCAACAGCTTCAATCAGAGGCTTTTTAGCTCACGATGGATCTAAACGCATCAAACGAGGTCATGAGGAGAAGGCACCAGAAGACTCAATCACGTCTACCTCTGACTTACGATCCTAGGAACCTCTTCCCCACACCCGGGGCCGGTCCCAGTAACCTGCCGGAGGCAAACCGGATTACAACAACCGGGGCTGGGGCGCCAGTTCAGTCGCGGGCTATGGAACCCCCTTGTGTGAATACTGCTCCGCCTCATTATACACCGACACCACCGGGTCATTTTTCTAATCCTTTGGAGAATCTGATCGCTGCATCGACACGTTTGGCGGCTCTCCCGATGGAAGGCGACTCCCCGACGACGATCGAAACGCGAAGGGTCAGAGAACTTCTTCAGACGGCTCTGGCACAGCAGGAGTCATACTCTTATAGTCGAGACATGATTCATTCAACCCCTCGCCCAAGCCGGAGCCCGAGCTATAGCAGGCACATGGATTCAGCGGCCATGTCAAGCAACGCCCAGCGCCATAACCAGCCGCGCAGGCATGACCCGGCGCATGATGGAGCTCTTAACTTGGTTGACCAGGATAGGATCCGCCAGGAGGCTGAGCGGGCGGTTCAACATGCAGCTGAGCAGGCGGCTCACCAGGCTTTTCCGGTTTATCCGACGACCTCTGTTGAAGCGGGCGTGACCACGAGGACTGGAGGTGTCCCTTGCTTGGTGCCGGCTCTGCGTAATGAGCGCTTGCCAAAGGATTTTAAGGGGCCTCGTAAGGTGCCTAATTACATAGCTGACTTACAGCCCGGGGTATGGATTGAAAGTTACGAGATGGCCGTTATTGGAGGTCAGTGACGCAGCGATGGCCAAATACTTCACCATGATGTTGGAAGGAACATCTCGCACTTGGTTGAAGGGGTTGCCACCCAATTCCATCGGCTCATGGGCAGAGTTAAAAGCCCGGTTTATTCAGAACTTAAAAGATACGTGCAAGCAACCCATTTCGATTGTGGACTTTACTAATTGCAAGCAAGGGGAAGGTGAATCCACGACCCATTGGGTGCACCAGGTGAAGGAAATAATACATTCATCTGATAAGATGGATGCCGGCTCCGTGGTCTTATTGTTGGAGAAAAATTGCCATTTTGAACCTCTAAAACAGAAGCTGGGGCGGCTCAAGCACGATTGTAATGACATGGGCCAGCTGATGGCGGCTCTCGTCAAATACGCCGACTCTGATAGTACCAAGGATCCCGCGTCTGACGAAGAGAAGACAGGGAAGGGAAAGAAGAACGGCAACGGCAAGGACCACCAGCATAACCCGGCAAATCAAGGAGGTAATAATAAACGTAAGGCTGACGGTAGTTTGGAGTTTGTGGTTAACACCAATGCACCGGGTAATAATCAGCGGCGTAAGGGGAGGCCACCCCCTCGGTCCGGCGGGTCAGGTCCCACTCTTGAGCAGTTGTTAAATGAGCCTTGTGCAAGGCATGGTACACAGCAGAAACCAGCCACTCACTTCTGGAAGGACTGTATGATCTTGAAGGCTTTCAAGAATTCTAACATGTTCGACGGTAATTATGGACCGGGCAGCGGTTCAGGCGGAGGCGGCTTTCATGGCCCGGGCGACGGCTTAGGCGGTGGCAGCTTTCATGGCCAGGGACCTCAAGGCAATCAAGGCGGCTATAATCAGCAATCTGGCCAAGGTAGGCAGCAGCAGCAACAATCCGGGTATCAGAGTAACCCAAAGTAGCTGAACAGTGGGCAGTATCACGTATTCACCACCAGTTTATGCAAAAGGTACCAGAAAGTTCATAAGAGAGATGTGAGCGCTGTTGAACCGGCGGTTCCACGTTATTTCAGATGGTCTGAGCAGTCTATTTTGTGGAGTAGGGAAGATCACCCTCCCCGGGTTGATAATCCGGGTCACCTGGCCTTGGTGGTGGCACCTCAGGTTGGTGGATATAAGTTCACAAAAGTGCTCATGGATGGGGGCAGTAGCATCAACATTTTGTATTATGAGACTTTCCGATGCATGGGGTTGACTGATAAGAGTCTTAAGACGTCCAACGCTGTTTTCCACGGAGTAGTGCCTGATAAGTCGGCATATCCAGTTGGTAAGATTGAACTGGAAGTAGCCTTTGGAGATGAGCATGATTCTAGGGCTGAGAAGTTAACTTTTGAAGTGGTCAAAATCAAAAGCCCGTATCATGCTCTGTTTGGACAGCCGACTTATGCTAAGTTCATGGCACGGCCGTGTTATGTTTATTTGCAACTTCAAATGCTGGGTTATAAGGGCACCATCACAGTGCATGGAAGTCGGAAGATAGTCTTGGAATGTGAAGAAGGTGATGCTGCTTAGGCCGAATCTATTTGTGCAACAGAAGAATTGAAGTTCTACAAGGATAATGTTGACCCGGCGGACATTACGTCTTTGAAAAAGCCGACCACAGAGCATGAGCCGGTGATGAAATTTAAGTCGGCCGATGACACCAAGCTTGTGGATTTTGTTCCAGGCGATTCATCCAAGCAGTTCAGTATCAGTGCCAATTTGGATCCCAAATAGGAAAGCGCGCTCATCGAGTTCATCCATGAGAACCGGGACATCTTTGCATGGAAACCTTTTGATATGCCGGGTGTACCGAGAGAACTCACTGAGCACACTCTCAATATTGATCCGAAATTCAAGCAGGTTAGATAGTTTCTTCAACGGTTTAATGAGGAAAGGCGGAAAGCTATTGGTGAGGAGGTGGCCCGGCTCTTGGCGGCCGGGTTTATTGTTGAAGTTTTTCACCCAGAGTGGTTGGCTAACCCGGTGCTCGTGCTAAAAAAGAACGGCACCTAGCGTATGTGTGTGGATTACACAGATTTAAACAAGGCTTGTCCGGCCGATCCTTTTGCTCTCCCTCGTATTGATCAAATCATTGATGCTACGGCGGGTTGTGAGCGTTTGAGTTTTTTGGACGCTTATTCTGTCTATCATCAGATCAAGATGGCAGTTAAGGACCAGGAGAAGACGACTTTCATTACCCCGTTTGGAGCCTTCTGCTATGTGTCTATGCCTTTTGGGCTTAAGAGTGCCCAGGCTACTTATCAGCGGTGTGTGCAGAACTGTCTTCATAATCAGATTGGGCGTAATGTTCATGCTTATGTGGACGATATAGTGGTGAAATCCAGAGAGAAGGAAACTCTGGTAGATGATCTGAAGGAAACCTTTGATAACCTTCGGGTCTACAAGATGATGCTTAACCTGGGCAAGTGCGTTTTTGGAGTCCCAGCTGGTAAGCTTTTGGGTTTTTTGGTGTCTAACAAAGGCATTGAGGCTAACCCGGAGAATATTAAGGCGATTACATTTTTGGCTAAGCCGGCACACATCAATGACGTTCAGCGGATGGCAGGTCGTGTCACAGCTTTAAGCCAGTTCATAAGCCGGTTAGGTGAGAAGGCTATGCCGTTGTATCAAATGATGAAGAAGACGGATGATTTTGTCTGGAGTGATGCCTTTGAAGATCTGAAAAGACAGCTCGCCGAGCCGCCGGTTCTTCCTACTCCCGTTGAGAATGAGCCACTGTTGTTATATGTGGCTGCTAACACACGTGCTGTCAGTGTGGCCATTGTTGTAGAGCGTAAGGAGGATGGCAAGGAATATCCGGTTCAACGGCCGGTTTACTACGTCAGTGAGGTGCTCATTGAGTCCAAGTAGAGATATCCACATTGCCAGAAGCTTGTTTATGGGGTGTTCATGGCAAGCCGGAAGCTTAAGACTTTCAGGGTCATCCTATCACGATGGTTAGCTCTGCTCCTTTAGGAGATATTATTCAAAATAGAGAAGCCACGGGACGAGTCGCCAAGTGGGCTATTGAACTTGGGTCTCATGGTTTAAAGTATGTGGCGCGTACGACCATCAAATATCAAGCACTGGTGGGCTTCATTAACGATTGGATGGAGTTGCAGATACCTGAAGAGAAGCCACACAACACATATTGGATGGTTCATTTTGATGGGTCCAGACAATTGGAAGGCTCGGGGGCTGGAGTTGTTTTAACTTCTCCTCGAGGTGACAAATTTTGTTACGTGTTGCGATTGATGTTTCCTTGTACTAACAATGCAACTGAGTATGAGGCCGTACTCCATGGTCTTCGAATGGCTAAAGAAATGAGTTTAAGCCGGGTACGGTGCCTTGGCAACTCAGATTTGGTGGCTCAGCAAGTATCAGGCAAGTGGGATTCCAAAGATCCTCTCATGGAGGCTTATTGCCGTGAGGTTGACACTGTTGCTGGACACTTCAAGGGTTATCAAGTGGAGCACATTGACTGTAGAAAGAACGAAGCGGCCGATGCTTTAAGCCAGTTGGGATCTCAGTGTAAGCCGGTGCCGCCTAAAACTTTTTTGGATGTTCTGCATAACCCTTCTGTCAAGTTGCCTACAGAGGAAGACTAGGCTGTTCCACACCCGGAAGATGTCATTCCAGATTGGACAATGTCGTATTTGGCTTATATGACCCGGGGCGAGTTGCCGGAGGATGAGACCTTGGCTAGACAGATAACCCAGCGGTCTAAGTCAATGAAAATTTCCAATGGTGAGTTGTATCATCCAGTGTCACCAGAGCGTTTCAACGTTGTGTTTCTCCTGAAGAAGGTCAAGAAATTCTTCGAGAGATCCATGAAGGAGATTGTGGCCGTCATGCCGGGTCAAAATCTCTTGTAGCCAAGGCCTTCCGTCATGGTTTTTACTGGCTGACGGCTCACGCTGATGCGGAGGATTTGGTTAGTAGGTGTGATGGTAGTAAGAATTTGCACGAGGGCGCAAATTTTTTGGTGGAAGTTGACAAATTCACAAAATGGGTTGAGGCAGAGCCGGTTAGTAAGTGTGATGTAGCCACAGCGGTTCAGTTCATGAAAAAGGTGATCTTTTGTTTTGGCTTTCCACACAATATTATAACTGACAATGGTACTAACCTTTCCAAAGGTGCTATGGAGGAATTTTGTCAACGTGAGCATATCCGGCTTGATGTTTCGTCAATAGCTCACCCCCAATCCAATGGTCAAGCTGAGAGAGCAAATCAGGAAATCTTAAAAGGTCTCAAGCCCCGGCTTATGGTTCCATTACAACGGACGCCGGGTTGTTGGGTAGAAGAGTTACCCTCGGTACTATGGAGTATCAATACCACCCCTAACAGGTCTACGGGTTATACGCCATTCTTCATGGTTTATGGAGCAGAAGCAGTCCTGCCCAGTGACATCCGTCATGACTCGCCCCGCGTGGCATCTTATGTTGAAGCTGATAATGAACAAGCCCGTCAGGATGCGCTTGACTTATTAGATGAAGAGCGAGATTTGGCAGCGGCCCGGTCAGCGATTTACCAACAGGACCTGCGCCGTTATCGCAGCCACCGGGTCAAATCCAGAACCTTTCAAGAAGGTGACTTGGTGCTCCGGCTCATCCAGGATCAGTCTGATGCACACAAGCTATCCCCACCTTGGGAAGGACCTTTTGTGGTGAGCAAAAACTTGAACAACGGGTCATACTACTTTATCGATATTCAAGAGCACAAAGACTCACGTAAATCGGAGCAGGAGACCCGCCGGCCATGGAATATTGCTCATCTTCGGCCTTACTATACTTGAGCCACCGGCTCTCATAATGTACATACTTTGATGTTGTATATATTATGATAAGTAATAAAGCACGACCTATGTCCTTTTCATCCTCAATGATCACATATCTTTGTTATTCTAATTATTAAATGACCAGTTGGGGGATGATCGTATTCGAATCTAGCTTAACCCTCTTGGTCCGGCTCATGATCGTATTCGAATCTAGCCGTTAAACCTTATGGTCACTAGGGGGCTTCCTGTTCAAACATAGGTCGTATTCGAACCAAAGAGAACATAGCTGTCGGTACCCTTTTGATCGGCACACTGCCGAACTCACTAGTGGGCTTCCTGACCGTATTTGAATCATAGCTCAACCACTTTTGGGTCGGACGTTGATCGTATTCGAATCAGCTTCGTTAAAAAACTCTCAAGGTCATTTGGGGGCTTCCTATTCAAACACCGGTCATATTCGAACCAAAGAGAACATAGCTGTCGGTACCCTCTTGATCGGCGCAACGCCAAAGCCATTGGGGGCTACATGATCGTATTCGAATCCTAGCTTAACCCCTTTGGTCCGGTTTACTGATCGTATTCAAATCATAAGCCTCCAAAATTTTCTTGATGCTTGATTTACATTGTTTGAAAGATGCTCTTTTGTTTTACTGGTTTTTTGTTGTCTAGAATCTAACTGTAAGTATGGTTTCAATTTAAACCGGCTTGGTTCTTCGACAATAAGTTGCCAATGTATAAAAGTCATCAGGCATATGGAAGTATTGACTTCTAAAAAGATTGGGTTGTCACCCTTACTGTCCGGGTCACATAAGCCGGCAGTCCAGAATCAAAGAACACAGATGTTAAGCTAAGGCCGGTTCATTAAATCTTAGTTGGATTATTTGGATAGTTACAACTCCTCCCTTGTCGGTTCATCTTCCTCCACTGGTTGGAAACTGGGCTTGGACCAATCAAAACCATGAAGAGCAACGGACTCCGCTTCATCATCAATTAGACCAGTCGGGTCAATTTCTGGGGCAAAGGTGTGTTGGCGAACCAGCTGGATGAGATCTGTCACTTTATACAAAGGAGTCGCCATCTTTTTATTCTCAATTTCAAAACCCGGCTGATACTTATCAACATTGGTCTCGTCGCCAAGGATGATAGCATGAGGATGAACTCCCCTCACACAAGCAGAAAAATCTTCTTCATCAAACGGAGTCACGTCTTCCTTAATGCTGGGATACCCCTTGGCTACATTTGCCGGGTCTAGCTCTGGCACCCAGGCTTTGGAGCGGCTTAGAGCAGTTAAAGCACCGGCTCTTGCACAAGACCGCTTGACCTCTTGGAATCTGGCGGGTAAGATGGATACCTTCTTCAAGACATCACTCAGGAGGTTTGGTCCTTGGTTGGCTGGGGAAATAATAGCAAGCGCCCGTTGAGCTCCAGTGTACAGTTGCTCCACCAGGGTGTAAACCGCCTTGAGTTTTATCAAGCTATTTTGGCTCAGATTGCTGCTCCATGGACCTATGAGTATTTTAAAAGGTTAAGCAGGCGGTTTATATTTATGGCAAAAATAGAGTTTAAAGACTCACCAAAGATTGCAGAGACCATATGAGACACACGGTTCTTTAAACCAGTGAGCTCCGTGGTAACTTCCTTGAGAGCCGCTTCGGCTGTCTCAGCACGCTGTATCAGCAAGGTTTTTTCATCGGCTCAGGATTTTTTCTCTACATCAAAACTGGTCTTCAGTTTCTCTACTTCAGAAAGGCTCAACTGGAGTTTGGAGTCAGCATTCTTTATCTCAGTCTCTTGAGCCGCCAACCAGGTTTTCGCATTAGTCAGTTGAGAATCCAATTCAGTTATGGGGGTCTACAGACATGCACAGGTGTGTCAAATTTTTTCCAATAAAGGTCATAATGATTAAAGTCCCAAGTGCTTTGCAACGCAACACCAATTGGCACTTGGGGGCTAATGTCTGCCAAAGCAATTTTTAAGTGCAAAAATGACTCTTCTGTGATTAAAGTCCCAAGTGTTTTACAAGTAACAACGGTTGGCACTTGGGGGCTAATGCATGATATTTAGAAAGTTTTTCATCTTGAGCCGGATAAACAATATTAGCTTGGACTGATTCAAGACAGTTATGAAGTTAAGTACCGGCTCATTCATGATGAATTAAGCCGGCCCTTGGGGACTATAGGTGAAATTATGTTAATCAGATAACTCTGGTTAAACATTCTAAACCGGACTTGGAAAAATCTAGGTTAGAACGTCAACATATATCACAAGTCTATAGATCATTCAAATTTATCATAATCAGGAGACTTGGGGGCTGGCAGAGTATATAAGTTAATGAAAGCTGGAGATCATACCTCATATTTCAATTGCAGCTGTTTGACCATCTCAATTTCAGAGTCATGGCTAGAATGCACGTGACTAAGAAGATAGCCGGATAACACATCACTAATGCTCAGGTGAGCATAGTGAGAGATGTCAAAGCGAACTTTCTGCTTTTGCAAAGCCTCTTGCTTGGCGGAGTGTCTGGCCAGTACCATTGGATTACCCGGATCAACAAATCTACTACCAGTGATTAAAACGTCATTGTCATAAGTCGCCGGCGGGTTAGCTGAGCTTGACGGTTCAACAGTAGATGGGTTGAGAACAGTTTCGTCAACAGACGACTCAAGAGGATGTATTCGAACGTTGATAGTAGGGTCTTCTGGTGCTTCAGATTGTCCTGGGGCATATCGGTGTGGAACGACACCTATGGGATCACAAGAAACCCTACTACGGTTGCCGGGGCGCAGGGTTGCGAGGAGAGCATGGCTAGTAGACAGCGCAAGGATCGTTACCCAGGTTCAGGCCGCGAAGATGCGTAAAACCCTAGTCCTGCTTTGGTGGGTGTATTTCTGAGAGTTTTTGAGGTCTCGAACTAGCTGTGGTCAGCGTGTGGTTCGAAAGAGCCGAATCCCTCTCCTCGTCGCCTCGGGCCTCCTTTTATAGGAAAAAGGGGTTGCCACAGTGGCACACAGGAGGTGGAAAGGTCTACACTGGCACGAGGTTATCCCTCGTATTACAGGATAAGGTGCATTTAATGCATCGCTTAGGTGTCCTCTTGCTTTATCGGGGACGGGGGCGAGGCCCGTCCCGTCCGTCGCCGCTCTTGCTCGCTTCGACACGCTCCTCGGCCGAGGATGCGTGCGGTGCCATGTAAGCAGGCAAGCAGCTCAGTTGGCATGGTGGTGGAGCCTTCACGAAGATCTGCATGCCGCCACGCAGCCGCTTGATGAGTTGGCCTGGGAGCTGCATGTTGCCACGCAGGTGCCCGCCCAGCTGGTTAGGCTGGCAGCTGCATGTGAATGGCGGTGGAAGCTTGGTTGACGTGGGCTTGGCGGTGGCCTTGCCGGCGTCTTTGGCAAGGGTCTTGCCGGGTGGCCCAGCAAGGGTCTCACCGTGGCGTGTTGTCGTCCCCGGCAAGGATCTTGCCGTGGGTCTGGTGGCCTTCCTTGGTAAGGATCTTGCTGAGAACCGTCGTCTTCTAATCTGATCTTGAATATGTCTTCACAAAGATCTACATGCCACCACAGGGGTGCCTTCCCGAGCCCTGGCCCCACGCTGATGATGGCACTGGGGGCTGTGGGCTCAAGGGTGGATCGCTGTGTTGGTGCGGGGCAAGCTGTCCCGGCAAGAGTCTTGTCGAGGCCGCTGAGGCCACCCGGCAAGGGTCTTACCGGGGGAACTTGCTACGTCCCTCTGCTCTTTGTGGTCTTGGCCTTGGCATTGCTTTGATTGCCTTGGGCTTCGATCTTACCTTGGCTCACCTCCCTCGTTCTGCTTGGTGTGGCCGTGGGCGCGGCTCTGACTGCCCGTGCACAGGAAAAAGGGGTACAAAGATGCGCCCCTATTTTTGTACGCCGACAGGGCAGGAGTTGGCAGTGCCGGTTCAGTAGCGGCCGGGTTTTCAGTCAGCTTAATCACCTTGGCTTTCTTGGGTTTTGCTTGACCGCTAAGAGGAATTTGATGAGTCAGTATAATGATATGGACATAAAGACACAGAAGAAGGATAATTATCTTCACCCAGGGGCAGTCTTGAAAGCCAGAAGTTGGGTTTGTGAGGAATCACCAGAAGAACGAGAGACCTCCTGCTAAAGTGAAATCACAATTTAAAAGAGCAAGGAAGTAGATTCATTGACAAAAGCAAAAGTCAAAAGTGAAAGAAACCTCATTTTGGCGTTTCCGAGGAGTTTTTGGTAAGCCGGAGGGCAGTTCATTGTCGTCACTGGTCCGGGCCTGACGACGGCTCTCATGTTGCTGTTTTTTCAAAAGAAAATGAGGATCCAAATAAGCCAAAGGGTGTGAAAACCTTACTTTCTGGGTTACCAGTCGAGGTTTCTGTCTTGGCAAAGGTTCTGAGTCGGAGGAAATAGTTACCTCTTCTTCTATTGCCTGGCTGGCCCCCGTGTCATCCTGGCAATAGTCAGTGTGAATAAGGTTGTTAAAAGGCGGGCCAAGAGAGTCAAGGGCTTCCTCCAACTTAGAAACATCATCCAGCTTGAACATATCAGAAGCAGTTCTTTTCTTCTTGGATTTTTGGGTTGTCTTCTTGGCGACTATGGCGGCGACTCTAGCCTTCTTGGCAGCTTCATGGTCATATTTGGCCTTCCAAAAGTCAGATTTGGCCTGTAGGAAGATAACAGGTTAAAAGTTATGCAAGTACTTAACTATTGAAGTACAAAGAGAGTCAAGGGGATTTACCTCTGGTGTCGGGTTAAGTTTACAGAAAGGATTCAATCCAACTTTACTGCAATCCTCATATTTACTGTTTACGAAGGTGGTTGACATTTCAACAATGGCCTCTTCAGTCAGTTGTAGAGAACCATGACACAGAGGGTCATCTGGTCCTCTGGCATAGTTATACATCAAGTCAGAGCGGCGGCTCAGAGGCATGACCCACCATGCGATCCAACAACGGATCAAGTAAACTCCAGTTAAGCCATTTCCCAACAAGGCTTGAATCCTTTTGATGGTTGGGATGAGCTTCTTATGTTCAGCGGCAGTAAGCTTGTCAGGGAGTAAAGACTTAGAGTCAAGACGCTCCGCACGATAACCCGACATTGGTTTTTCATCAGCTGGCGACGTGTCTTTGCAATAAAACCAAGTTTGGTTCCAATCCTTCGGATGGCTTGGTAAGACTACTAAGGGAAAGACAGCACCCTGTCGGCGCTGAATCGAAATTCCACCAAGTTCCAAACTGGGGCCGTTGGTATATTCATTCTGGTGGTTCAAATAGAAATGCTCTCTAAAGAGTTCAACAGTAGGTTCTTCTTGAAGATAAACCTCGCAGAGAACTTGAAAATTGCAGATGTTTGATGTGGAATTGGGTCCAAGGTTTTGTGGATGAAGCTTGAAGAAATGTAGAACATCTCTGGAGAATTTTGAGCCAGGTGGTGAAAAACCCCGGTTCATATGGTGAGTAAAAACGACGACTTCGCCATCCTTGGGCTGAGGTCTTTCTTCGGCCGGGTCAGGAGCGCGGTAAGACATAATGTTCTTCTCCGGTAAATATCAAATGGTAACGAAATCCTTCAGAGTGGCGTCAGTGACTGTGGAAGGGACCAAATTGCAAACGGTCGTCGTCTTTGGCGGCATGGTGGAAGGACAAGCTAAAAAGGAAGTAATTTGCCAGCTTAAATTAAATGGTGGAATCACAGGTTAATGTTTGCAATACAGATGCGTAATGGCGGCTTAAATAAGGGCTAATGATATATGAAGGAAAAATGAGCCGGCATGATAAGCCGCCATGACTAAGGATATTCAAAAGAGGCCAACGACAAAAAAATGGCTAAGTACTGGGATAAAAAAGTTTCACAGGCTGCTGTTACTATTTTGGATCAAGATTGTTCAAAAAAGGAAAATAAATCTAGACCTAAAAAACTAGTGCAGGGGAGTTCATCAGTTCTAAGGAGGCCTTTGTGCAAGAAAAGGGGATCTACTAGCATCCGAAATGAAAGCGAAATAGCTACCACAGGAGTTCCATACTTCTTTTTGGATCAAAAGAGGATGCCGTGGAGAAACTACGAAGAATCCATGATGAACAGCGAAGAACGCACACGAACTTGCAAACCCTAATGCGGATCTAAGGTGCGAAAAGGCAAAAACTTACGGACGCAAATCTACTACGGAGGGTCGCCGCCGTTCTCTGGACAAAGCTCAGGGTGATGTAGTGGCCAAGGTTGAGGACGATGGTGAGCGCTGCGGTGGTAGCGGAGTTCGAGCGACAGAGGGGTTGTGAGAGAAGGAAGAAGAAGGAGGAAGACCAGCCGTGCCTATTTATAAGGAGATAGGCGAACAGGCAGGCGCGAAAAACGAGGAAGGCAAATGAAAGCTATCCAGCTAGATGAATGCCTCGATTTTCGGAAAGACATTAAGATAAAGATCCGTTGAGATGACGTCGTGGCGGGATTCCAAAAATTCCGGAGGTGACGTCATGGCGGGTTACAAGGTTTTCACAGTAGTGGTAGATGGATTTTTTCTAAGTGTTGAAGATTGACATGAACGAAGTTCAAATCAACCTGGGGCCTAATGTTGAGGATATGACTACCAGGAATGACCCGCCCAGGAGGGGCCGGGTCAGCTACAATGGTGGTTTAAAAGAATAAAGCCCAAGAGTATACAAGATGACGGTTTACAGTTAGGCTTATAATAGGCCCAAGCTTAGAGGCGGCTTATGGCCCGTAAGTATAAACCACCATGTATGAATAAGACTTGTAAGGTAAGGCACGTAAAAGATGTCACCAAGCCGAACATGTTGTATGAGCCGGCCGGGACTCTGTAAGCCGTAGGGCGTCAACCCGTATATATAAGGGGATGACCCGGCGGCGGCTTAGGGCAGGTAACATCAAATCGAGAGCCAGGCTTAGTGTATTTGCTCCCTGGTCATCGAAACCCTAGCAATATCACCAAGAACTGGATTAGTCTTTTACCTTCATCGTAAGGGGCCGAACCAGTATAAACCCTCGTGTCCTTTGTCCTGATTAACCCCTTTAAGCTTCCTAGTTGCGATGGCTCTACGACTAAGTCCTTTCACTAGGACATCTGCCGTGACAATTCCACGACAGTAGGCAAAAATTCCACGCTGAAGAGGATGGTGCATGACTTCAAGATAGCGATGAAATAATTGCCATGATTCCATAATGGGGCACCTTAGGGGAGGTGACTCGTAGAATATTCCCTAAGTGTAAAAAAGAATTACTTTTGATTCAGAGATCATTGAAATTCTCTATACCATCCTAAGGCAATTCCCAAACGATCGTTTGATGGAGTTCGAGGGAACGGCATATTCAGGCTAGAATGAATGATGTGGACTACCTTGTTGAAGACAACACGATGGATGATTTCTACTTATCATCGAGAACGGATAGGGCCCAGGGTAAGCCCACTTTTGAAGATGATCTTGAATAAAAATTACTGAAAAGGCAGACCATAGTAATATGGCACAATGGCGGTGCAAGCTGGGAACAAAATGCAAATGTTGGGAATGTTTCAACCATCATATCTGCCTGAGATTCAGATCTGGTTGGTAACAGGATATTTCAGACAACATGTATGAGAAGGAAAAGGTTGCAACACACATCGACAAGATGATGTTGCGAGATTCTCGGGAGATGGACTATGGTAGTAAGCTCCAAAACATGAATGGATTTTGCTACACACATGTGAACACGTTGTCCCAGACAAGCATGACCACATAGTAGTCTTACAATAAAACACTACCAAGTTTAGATGGGGAACCATCATTGAGGTTAACAGAATCTTGTGCATGAACTAGTATTAGCATGACAAACTCCTTATCCTTGAACAAATCAATCATTGGATTTAGGTGCTAGGGAATACATATGGAATGAAGATGATCAGTCTATCAGACCATAGAATACTTCGAACATGCATGAATGACTTGGGATGATTCCAGAGGAAGCAAAACTAACTTTCTTGAATTCACGGCGGCAACTTGCACCAAATGCACGTGTATAAGAGGAAGTCACTTCTTTCATCAAACAAATACTTCATGAGCTAGCATGAAGAAAATGCTTTCAAAAGTTTCCAACACTAGCTTAATGTTCAACAAAATCATGGATAGAATAAGGATGTTGTCGATGGGCTCAACAACAATCCATCTAGGTTTCCATATAGATGGAATTCCACAATTAAATGAACACGGTGATAGCATTGGTCAGACCCAAAAGATATAATGGTGTGTGCTCGAGGAGACAACCACGAGTAAGACAACATTACGATCATCGTTGGTTCTGATTTGATTTGACGATAGTCCATGCTCAAATCAAAGATTGGATAAGACAATAACGCCAGCAATTGATCAGAAGGATCAATCGATGAAGATACCATCTTTCTTCAACAAACACACAACACAAGGATATCCCTTCCAAAATGAACTAAGTGGGACAAGCTTTCATCTTCCAACTCTCCAAGTTGTTGTTTAGCTCAACCGACTAGTTCAGGGTATCCAACACAGAATCTTGGAGAATGGGTGGTTTGGAGGAAAACCAACATGATCACGAACTCAACATAGAGGTCAGGTGACAACCTGGGTATACTTCCGAGAAGATATTCGGAAAATCACGAACCACCGATATGTTACTAAGCTCGAGAACAATCTTGCTTTTCAGAGAAAGATGATATAATAAAGGATTGACACAATCCTAACTCATTGATCGAGGAGTGCACCAGGAAAAATGGACTAGGTAACATGATCAATCTCAAGATGATGATTGAATAACCAACACGCTAAGAATGAGATTGTTATCCATTAACTACCAAACGTCTGGGTTGCTAGGAGTATTGATTTCACACATCATGGTTCTCTTGTTGGCATTCCGGTCACAACAACATGGACTCCAAGGAATGAATAATGATGGCCAGGAGTATCACTGTACCAAGAATTCATAAGATGGTGTGCAATTCCCATGACATTCTTGATATAATACGGTAATATATACTCTAGGGTAGAACAGAACAAAAGCTGGATTGGCATTTTGATCTGCGGGATACAACTACTTTGACCCAATCCTAGATATGGATGAGGTACTAGAGTTTGTTTCCCCTAGTCATTCTGGAGTAGAATGGCTTGATGGACCACAAGAGTAATAGTCATCGATGAACACGAATGCACACATACTCTTGACTATCAATTGATAGACGAAGGTCAGAAGACAACTAAAGAGGGACAACTCAAAGGAACATACGATTTTCTGAGTTGTGGGTGCATAGAGTAGCATGTCGAACGAGTTCAACATATTTCTTCCGGATAACCCATGCAGAAAGGTAGAACTTGCAGAGTCACAACATAGAATCGAGAACTCATCAAAGAGCACTCTGGTTGTGATCTTTCGGTTCAACGAGGAACTTCTGCCATAAGTAGTTCATGGTATTGGAAGAACAATATACCACGGACCTCAAGGACTATCGAAAAGGTTACTAATATCCTAAAAGAACGAGCAAACACTATCAACATGAAGTAAGTAGAGTGAATCTTGGGCTCAAGAACCCAGAAATAGAATGCCTACTAACTAAATGGCATCACGGGATGCTTTCGAGAATGACGGCCAGAATCATCACTTTGGGAACACCAATCATGGCTAGATTACTAGGTGGTTCTCCAAGACACCTAGGGACATAATAATAGCTCCAACATATATGTCGAGGTAATGGAGTACCTCAACTCAGCAATTAGTGTGGTTAATCTGGCCCAAAAGGATCATCGGGAACAGAAAGAAGGGATTTGCAAATGCATCAGACTATTTAGAAACCTGGGATGACTCGGACAGCATAACGGCTGTAAATGCTCAAAAAGATTTGAGACATCGTGCAAAATGGTGGCATAACCACTTACCATCGCAATATCAAGGTTCCGAGATCAACTGTCAAGACACGGAAGTAGTAGGAACTGAATTGAGGATTGTAATCATCAATCATATAAGTATACATATTAGTAACACGTGATCCTGATAGAAAGATGAGAAGCCTAGTTCTTAATCCCCGTAGAAAAGAAGAGGTTGACTCAGATCAGAAGGGCATAAGGTATAAGGAGTAAAAAGAGCCTTATATTCCCTTCCACAATCAATTCCCTTACATAACTAAAGCATTTCTAGACACGACTCGACCAGTTTGGCTTGGTAATCCTACAGGCAGTCAGGCTCTGATACCAAAGCTAGCAGGACCCCGATCCTAAGTCACACTGATCTAGCATGTAACACATCATATCACTTTGCGGCCTCACGCACAGTATCCCTGCGGGTGCCACCTTACCTGGCCCGGGACCGCTTGCGCCTTTTGGCTCACGTATATGATAGTGTCTCTAGCATCCATATGACAGAGAACCCGGGCCGACATGACTAGTCATGAATCCAAAGTGGCACTAACTTACAGGGACAGACATACATGAACCAACAACGAACATGTTGGTCATCAACGTGTGAACCCAACTCGTAGCAAGATATAAGGACTTAAAAGGAACAACGCGTGACATTTTCCCGAAGGACAGACATAGGAACGAAGAAGGACACATGCTGGCCAGCCTAAGCGTTTTGGAGCAGTAGCAAGCTACCATGGCTCAGTGGAAGCACTAGGAGACATTTCCCGGTAAGAGAGGCTACCAAGAATAAACAACTAGGTTGTCGGATCCCACACACACCAAGCATTTCAATAACATACACACAATATGCTCGATATGTGCAAATACAACATGGCATCACAACAAAACTCTACGACTCAAAGTATTTATTCATTAGGCTCCGAGGAGCCAGATATTACAAATGTGGGTCTGATGACCCAGCATTCAAGTCATACAAGCAATAAGCACATGCGGAAGTTTAACTTGTCTGAGTACAGACCACTACAATTGAAAAAGGCTGAGAAGCCTAACTATCTACAAGACCCTGTCAAGGGAACAAGATCGTAGCTGAGGTAACAAGCTAAACGTCGAAGTCCACCCGAAACTACTAGCGAGACTGAAGTCTCTCTGCAAAAACATAAATTAAGCAAATGTGAGTAGAAATGTACCCAGCAAGACTTACATCAAAACTAGCTACATATGCATTAGTATCAACAAAGGGAGTGGTGGAGTTTAACTACATCAAGCCAGCTTTGACTGTGGCTACCTTGAACTACGACTGCAAGTAACTCTTTTGACATGGCGTACACGAGTCCACATATTCACCATATCAATACACCACTATGGATCCGCTCCCGTCTCCCTACGAGAAGGCCATCCATAGCAGGCATGCTTATCTTATGCATTTTAGAGTATCCACTTTCACTTATCTATGAACTATATAGGCAATCCTTTACCGCAGACGCGGCTATTCGAATAGATGATGTTAACCCTGCAGGGGTGTACTTCTTCACACGCGCTCTCACCACTTACCGCCGTTTACACGACATGTACTCGGCAACCTTCAAGCAGAAGCCCAGCGAGGGTGTCCGCCATGACCTGACTAACCACACAAGTCTCTAGTCCAGGTTTATCGCCTATTCGGGTTCCATCCGCAAGGAGATCTGGCCAGGGTTTCACTCACGGCCCCAAACGATGAGAGCAGGGTTCCCGAGGCACCAAACGGGCGTCCCGGTACACCGTGCCTCGTGTCTCTACCACATCATAGCCCACCCCTAGGGTCAGCGCTACGCATGGCCCCCAACACATATCCTACAAGCACTAGAAACTAGTTGCAACTCTTGGACAGAGGACAAGGCGGTTAATAAGTTGAGAGGGTCCATTGGTTTCAGGCCCAACGCATGGTAGTAGCTGATCTTAAATCACATACACGGATCTCAGTTCCTAAGGACAGTTCCAATGAAACAACACACCATGTACTCCTACATGGCCTCTCATCGATACCTTTACCAAATCGTGTTCACACACTTAGCTCACACATAGTAGGACATGTTCATCACCATTCCAATTCATCCCCGATGAATCAGACCTGACTCAACTCCAAGCAGTAGTAGGCATGACAACAAGCATGAATGAGTAGGCACAACAGGGCTCAGACAACTGCTACTCATGCTAGTGGGTTTCATTTATTTACTGTGGCAATGACAGGTCATGCAGAGGAAAGGGGTTCAATGACCGCAGCATGTAACAGTTGAAGCGGTGCTGTCCTAATGCGGTAAAAGACAACAGGAGCGAGAGAGTGGGATTGTATCGGAATGAACAAGGGGGTTTTGCTTGGCTAGCACTTCTGAAGATGATATAGCTCTTCATCGGTGTCATCGAACTCATCGTCGGAACCACGTCTACTGAGAGGGGACAAATACCGGCAAACAAGGAAGAACACAATCAATGCAATGCACAATATGATGCATGATCATGACATGTCAATATGATGTGATTTGAGCTAATGCAACTAGCAACAGGTTAAATGAAGTTGGTTTGAATACAACATTCAAATTCAAACTCCATATGTGGATATTCAAATGCCATTTATAAGATTTGTCCTAAACAGCAGCTATAAGTTTTTCTAGCATGCATGAAAAAGGTACAGATGGATAGATTGGATTTTTCTGATCATTTTTCATATATAATCCTTTTCAATCAGAGTTATAGATTATTTTCTATGATTTTTAGAAGTTTTAACTATTTTCTGGAATTCCCTAGATTATTTTTAATCCAGAAAATGGTTAAATGTGTCAGCACTGCGTCACTATGATGTCATTAGGTCAACAGACCGATCCGGGTCAAATCTGACCTATGGGGACCACTGGTCAGTGACACAGCCAGTTAACATGGTGTTTAGGGTTAGAACTAATCCTAATCTGGTGATAATCAGGGCGGTCCCGCATGTCAGTGTCTGGACTAATTAACATTGTTAATCAAAGCGAATTAAACCCTAACCTAAGTTAACTAGGGACTGTCCCCATATGTCAGTGGCCCAGGTGAGGTCAAATCCCAGTCAACCGGGGTCAAACTCACCGGAGTTGACCCGGGGCTCTTCGCCGGTGAAGCCCGAGACAGCGGAGGGGCTCGTGATTTGCCCACAGTCGACCAAATTAATTGCGGTTTGGTCCTACGAGTAGCTGGGGTTCTTGCGCGTCCAGCGGAGCCATCAGTTCACGACGGGGTGGACCCAAACGACGGCGGCCGGAGCTCGGACGTTGATGGAAATGAGGCCACAGTGCACTAGGGGAGGAGCTGGTGGGTGCAACGTGCTCCTAGTGGTGCACTGAGCACGCTAATGGGCTCGGACGTGGGTGGCAGCAGCTGTGGCCGCGGCGGCACCATGGATGGCGGCGGCGAGCTCGGCCACGGCTAAGAGACGGAGCTACAACACGCGCACGAGTGAGAGGATGGGGGGAGGAGAAAGAGGGGCTCATGGTGGTTGAAGCAAGCGGCGAAGCAGGCTCGGGGAAGGCCAGAGCTGAGCGGGGCGGCGAGGCGGATCTCTGGCGGCCGATGTGGGAAAAGGCGTCAGGGTGGCGCTTCGGGGCCTTTCCGGTCACGTTGCTCGGTGAGGAGGTCGGGGATGAGGTGTAGGATCTCGGGATAGCTCGGGCGGCACGGGGAGCATGGTGGACGTGGTGACAGCAAGCGGCGGTGACGGCAACGTTCGCCTATTCGCGAGAGAGAGCGAGGGAGAGGAGGAATGAGCACGAGGGAGCAGTGAGAGGGGCCGGGGGGGGGTTGCGTGGCGACGTGTAGGGCATCGAGGCATCGAGGGAGAGGGGCAGCCAGGCAGGAGGTGGCGCAGCAGGTGCGTGCGCGCGGCCACCACGTGCCCCTGGCCTCCTGGGGAGAGGTTGGGGTGACTAGCACTGCCAGTCGGCTGGGCCGGCCTGTTGGGCCACAGTGCTGCACAGTGCCGGGCTGCACAGGTAACTTTCGTCTCTCTTTGGTTTTTCTAATTCTATTTCTGTTTTCTATTTTTCCTCGGTTTTGATTTAGTTTAAAAACTAAACCATTTTTAAAAATCCTAAAAATATTTGTGGGCACTGTCTAAACTATTCCCAACAGTCCTCAACTAGTTTCAAAAGTATTAGAGCATTTAAAGTATTTATAGGATTTAAATGCCCCAATTCAAATATTCAAAAATCCAGAAATGACCTAGAAATATGTTCATCATCTTTGGCACAGGCTTTTACCTTTATCAAAAATGATGAACATTTCCAAAGGGCAATTTGGGTTCATTGAAAATATTTCATTTTGATCCTAGTTGGATTTAATTTGGTGCTAGGGTTTGAACATCCCCATCTTAAGATTAATTGAAATTGATAATGATGCATGGATGCAATGCCACTAATTACAAGCAGAATTCTAGGGTTGTGACAATCATCATAATTATTTGAGGTTCTATCAATTTCCCAACAGTAATTTGTTCACCCACCGTTTGCAATTTTTCTCGAGAGAAGCTACTAGTGAAACCTACGGCCCCCGGGTCTTCTTTCTCATATATTTGCCTTTGTGATCTACCTTTTTATTTGCTTTTATTTTCAGATCTATTAAACCAAAAACCGAAAAATACCTTGCTGCAATTTATTTTATTTGGCGTTCGATCTATCAATATTTACAACTTTATCTCCCGTCACACGCTGTTTCTGCTGCTGTTACCCGAAAGGGATTGACAACCCCTTTAACACGTCGGGTTGTGAGGTGTTGTTATTTGTGTGCAGGGGCTGTTTACGTTGTGTTGCTTGGTTCTCCTACTGGTTCAATAACATTGTTTCATATCTGAGGGAAATACCTACTGCCGCTGTGCTGCATCATCCCTTCTTCTTTGGGGAAATACCGACGTAGCTTCAAGCGACATCAAAAGGAATTTCTGGCGCCGTTCCTGGGGAGAATCTTCATCATAACCAGGTTCCCAATCATAAATCTCATCTCCTTGCAATTTACATTATTTGACATTTGCCTCTCGTTTTCCTCTCCCCCATTTCACAAAAATTTGTCGTTTTATTCGCCTCTCTTTTTCCGTTTGCCGTTTTCTTGCTGGATCTGTTTTTGAGTGCAATCTTGTTGTGTGGTCATCATGACTCAAGAGAACACCAAGTTATGTGATTTCTCAAATACCAACAACAATGATTTTATCGGCACTCCGCTTGCTCCTCCCACCACTAGTGCGGAGACTTGTGATATTAATACTGCTTTGTTGAATCTTGTTATGAAAGACCAATTTTTCGGTAGTCCTAATGAGGATGCCACATCCCATCTTGATACCTTCGTGGAATTATGTGATATGCAAAATAAAAAGATGAGGACAATGATGTGGTCAGGATGAAATTATTTCTGTTTTCTTTGCGTGATTCTACAAAAATTTGGTTCTCTTCTTTGCCTCGCAACAGTATCGATTCTTGGAATAAGTGCAAAGATGCTTTTATCACTAAGTATTTTCCACCCACAAAAATTATTTCCCTTATAACCCAGTTCATGAATTTCAAGCAACTTGAACATGAGCATATTGCACAATCTTGGGAAAGGATGAAAATGATGCTAAGGAATTGCCCAGCTCATGGGTTAAATCTTTGGATGATCATACAAATTTTTTATGCGGGGTTGAATTTTGTTTCTCGTAATCTTTTAGATTCCGCCGCTTATGGTACTTTTATGGAAATTACTTTGGGTGAAGCCACCAAATTGCTTGATAATATTATGGCAAATTAATCGCAATGGCATAGCGAAAGGGCTCCTACTAGTAAAAAAGTTAATTCGGTTGAAGAAATTTCTTCTTTGAGTGAAAAAATTGATGCTCTTGTGAAATTGGTTGCTAGTAGAAGTGCTCCTATTGATCTTAATGATATACCTTTGTCTATAGTAACATCCCAAAATTCTAAATTTTGGAATGTTATATTAAATAAATAGTTTTGATTGTTTGTTTGTGGCGTGGTTGCTTGTGTGAAATTGAGTGAAATTTGAAACTTTTTGAAAGTTAAATGAGAGGTAATGAAATGACTTTCCCACACTCTCATCTTGCTTTTATGATCTCCATGAATTCAAATTCCTTTCATCACAAAACCCTAGAGAGAAGATGATATGACTTCTTCCATTTAAATAAATGAAAAGGGGTTTTGAAAAGATTTCAATTCCATTTGGAACTATTTCAAATTTAGAAACTTTATGCAACCCAATGATTTTCATGAGAGAAGATAAAATGACTTCTTTGAATCACATGAAATATGAGTTGGAAGTTTAAAAGAATCAAATTTAAAGTCCCTTTGAATTTTTTTTCAATCAGGAGCTATTTGGTTTTGTTCATATTATTTTTCTCCAAAAATAACATATATGAAAATTAGGGTAAAATGATTCCCTACACTAGAAAAATGGAGAAATAAATTTGAAATCATTTTGGTATTTTTAAAATGATTTTTACTGAGTTTTATTGCAACAGTAGCACTCTTTGCTTTATTTGAATTTTCGTGGATTTTATTTGATGCTAGAAAAATGTTCAAGTTGTCGAAAATCTTTTTCTGAAAATTCTGATATATAATATGCCTATATATAATTTTACTTTTATTTTCATTATTCTGTTTTTCCTTTCCTGTTTCTATTAAAAAAACAAACTACGTGTGCGGTCTATATCTATCTGTCGCCCACATGCCCAATATAGCCAGCAGACATGCTTGTAACTGTTTTTTTGGGTATTCTTAGAAAAACATATTAATTTTAGAAATATTTCATTTTCTTAAAAAAAATTCAAAAAAAACCGCAGTGCGCGCAACCGGCCGAATCGCCTAAGGCTTTAGGCCCATGCGTGGCGCCTCCTCTTTTCTTTTCTTTTCGTCTACTTTTAGTCCTAGATTGCCTAGCCTTTGATCCCTAAACCTCTTTTCCACCTATAAATATAGACCCATAGAGCCTCCAAAAATCATCCGATTCGGGTTAAATCAATATTTTGGTTTGACTAGATTCACTGAAGAAAAATATATTTCTTCTCTCCAGCGGGACTTCTGGAAGTTGTGTCCTCTCTCCGAAGTCGTCTTTTCTCTACCGAAAGGGGGATGTGCTGCAAGGCGATTAAGTTGGGTAACGCCAGGGTTTTCCCAGTCACGACGTTGTAAAACGACGGCCAGTGAATTGTAATACGACTCACTATAGGGCGAATTCTTTTAGCCATACCTATTTTTCCTCCGTACAACAGCTTGGCCCTAATTTTTCAAATAGCCATAACTTTTCACTTGTTTATCCAAAATAGATGAAACCAGCGAATCATCTACATCAACATTACAAGGCAAGTTCACACTTTGATCATACTTTTCATACCCAGTTTTTATGCATTAGTTTCAACCCTCAAACATTGCATGAGTAGTATTTGATAACATGTGGGTATTTGGGAAGTAGTTGATGAGGTAGGAACCTATTGTCTTGCATTCAAACCCAGGGTATTATTGCATTATGCTTGCACTACTTTGCTATGCTCGTAGACATGGATTGGTATGTGAGATTTCATGAAAAATGTGAGAGTTATTTATATCTAAGGGTTAACTTAAGGTGGCTACTTTAATACACATCTGGGTGGATTGGTTGGGGCACCCTGGAGCACCCAGTGGTTTGCCCGGGCACCTGGAGAACTCAGTGCTTGCCCAGGGGGATCCCGGAGTACCCGTGTGATCATCCTATGGAATGCCACCCAGGCTCAAAGGAATTATAAGATTATTCATGCTAGAAACTTCCGTGTGCAGCCACAAGCCATTATGGGCTCTGGCATAGTTGAGTAAGTTGTGGCAAACCTTTCCATGATGTGATAGGAGATGTAGGGGATTGTAGGTGTACCGGCCTATCTATCGGTTAAAGGGACCTCTTCGGAAAGACTGTGTCTCGGTAATCCGTTTCTCAAACACCATGCAGTGCGAGAAATACAACGAAGGAGGTCGAGTCTTGTGGGGGGAAAGTGCGCAAACCTCTGCAGAGTGTACAAACTAATCATGATTAGCCATGTCCCCGATTATGGACAACTTGAGTATCTGGTACTTGGATTATTGATTTGAGCTCGTCACTTTACTTAATTAATTTGTTGGGTGATAATTATTATTTTGGGATTGAGTTGGGGTAACCTTCTCAATGTTTTCAACAAACTTTGTAATTAAATAAAATATATTCCTTTGTTGTAGGGAAAAATTGGCTTTATGCAAAATTAAAATTTAGAGCCTCCATAGCCAAATATGCATGTAGTGATAGTTATTATTCAGTATTGCTCTATGGTGTGAATTTGCCAGTGCATTCAATGTACTGACCTACATGGTTGCAACGTCTCATGTTGGAGGAATCTTGCGACGAGTAAGTGATGCGTTAGGGTTACAATGTCTACACTCAACTTTGCCATTGGTGTTGTTTGGGACTCCACAACCTTGTTGTTACTTCCGCTATATGGATTGAGGTAATAATATTTACGTTACTTTATACATGTGATTTACCTCTGTTATGAAATCCTTGAGTACTCTGTGTGTCAGCATACCGATCCAGGGATAACACTTAAGCATAGAGACTTGACCGTCTGAGGCCGGGTCGCTACGTCCACTTTGATTGAACGAAATAGTGATGCTATTTATGTGAATTTTATTTCTCGTAATAATTTCAACAACAATGCTTATAGAGGTAATTTTAATCCTAGGCCTTTTCCTAGTAATTCCTCTAATAATTATGGTAATTCCTATGGAAATCAATCTTATAATAATAATAGGAACACCTCTAATCTTGAGAACAATATTAAAGAATTTATCAACACACAAAAGGTTTTCAACACTTCCATAGAAGAAAAGTTGAGTAAGATTGATGATTTGTCTAGAAGTGTTGATAGAATTGCTCATGATGTGTAAAATCTCAAGATGAAAATTATTGTGCCTAAACTAGATGAATCAATTAAAGATCTTTATGTTTCTATGGGTGAAATTAAGAAAAGTACAGCTATGGTTAGAGCTAAAACAGAATTTTAGAAAAAACATTTTCTAGTGATTTCTTTCGCAAAAGTGATGAAGATCTTAAAATGATTAGTGTTTATTCTATTGATTCCTTGTTTAGTAAAGTTGATATTGATGAAAAAGGGACTGGAGAAGAGTCAACTTTAAGTAGTAGGCATCCCAATATTTCGGAGGTTGAAAATCTTGTTGAAAAAATTGATGAAAGTGGGTTTGAAGAGGTCAAAACTTTAGCTAGTGATGCACCCACTCTTTTGGATTACAAAGACTTTAATTATGGCAGTTGCTCTTTGATTGATTGTATTTCTTTGTTGCAATCCATGATAAATTCACCCCATGCTTATTAACGAAACAAAGATTTTACTAAACATATTGGTGATGTTATGATGAAAGCTCTTGAATAAATATTGGAATTGGTAGTTTCAATTCCTAGAAAATTGTATGATGAGTGGGAACCTACTATCAAAGTCAAGATTAAAAATTATGAGTGTTTTGCTTTGTGTGACTTGGCTGCTAGTGTTTCTACAATTCCGAAATCTTTATGTGATGTGCTTGGTCTTACCAATCTCGAAGAATGTTCCTTGAATTTGCACTTGGCGGATTCTACTATTAAAAAGCCTATGGGAAGAATTAATGATGTTCTTATTCTTGCAAATATGAATTATGTGCCCATAGATTTTATTGTTCTTGATATTGATTGCAATCCATCTTGTCCAATTATTCTTGGTAGACCATTTTTACGCACTATCGGTGCCGTGATTGATATGAAAGAAGGCAATATTAAGTTCCAATTTCCTTTGAGGAAGGGTATGGAACACTTTCCTAGAACTAGAATTAAGCCACACTATGAATCAATCATGAGGGCATCTTATGGATCTCGAACCAAAGATGACAAAACTTAGATCCTTGCTTTATGCCTAGCTAAGGGCGTAAAACTATAGCGCTTGTTGGGAGGCAACCCAATGAATAAAATTTATTTTTGCTTTTTTTATTCCTGTTTTTGAGTGTTATAACAATTATGCTACTGTTATGATTGTGTTTTTGTGTTTTAATTAGTGTTTGTGCTAAGTAAAGCCTTTAGGATCTTCTTGGGCAATAGTTGTTTGGTCTTGCTAAAAAAACAGAAAGTTTTGCGCTCACGAAATTAATTTTCATTTTTTTACCAGAGAGAGATAAAATATCCATTCTAATTGCAGTAGATCTATATACAAATTTCTCAGGTCTTCCTAATTTTTCAGAGTTTTTTGCGTTACAGAAGTATTCGAAATAGTCAGATTGCTACAGACTGTTCTGTTTTGACAGATTCTGTTTTCTTTGTGTTGTGTGCTTATTTTGATGGCTCTATGCTGTTCTTTGATGAGTTTTTGCCATAGAAAAGTTGGAATACAATAGATATAATACAAAAATAATATATGAACTGGTTTGATACAGCACTTATGGCAGTGATTTATTATTCTTATACTAACGGATCTCACGAAGGCTTTGTTGAGTTTTGTGTGATTGAAGTTTTCAAGTTTTGGGTTATCTTACGATGGATGAAGGAAGGATGTAAGAGACTAAGCTTGGGGATGCCCCAGCATCCCAAGCTATTATCCAAGAATGAGCAACCAACTAAGCTTGGCGATGCCCCGAGTGGCATCCCCGCTTTCTTCCAACAACTATCGATATTTTACTCGAGACTATATTTTTATTCGTCACATGATATGTGTTTTTCTTGGAGCGTCTTGTATGATGCTTGTTTTATTTTGTGTTCTAAGTCATAATCCTTTCTGGACACACCTATTTGAGAGAGCCAAAATTATGTCATGATTTGTTAGAATTGCTCTCTATGCTTCACTTAAATATCTTATGAGCTAGGACTTGCTCTAGTGCTTGATGTCTACTACGCAAACTTCTTCTTGTAGACGTTGTTGGGCCTCCAAGTGCAGAGGTTTGTAGAACAGTA
Source organism: Triticum urartu (assembly GCF_003073215.2). NCBI lineage: Eukaryota > Viridiplantae > Streptophyta > Magnoliopsida > Poales > Poaceae > Triticum > Triticum urartu. The sequence continues at coordinate 386,182,920 of NC_053026.1, read as the reverse complement.
GCAAATTTCCCTCAAGTGCATGACCTAAGGTTTATCAATCCATGGGAGGCGTAGGATGAAGATGGTCTCTCTCAAGAAACCCTGCATCCAAATAACAAAGAGTCTCTTGTGTCCCCAACACACCCAATACAATGGAAAATTGTATAGGTGCACTAGTTCATCAAAGAGATGGTGATACAAGTGCAATATGGATGGTAGATATAGGTTTTTGTAATCTGAAAATATAAAAACAGCAAGGTAACTAATGATAAAAGTGAGCGTAAACGGTATTGCAATGCTAGTAAACAAATCCTAGGGTTCATACTTTCACTAGTGCAAGTTCTCTCACAATAATAACATAATTGGATCATATAACTATACCTCAACATGCAACAAAGATTCACTCCAAAGTCACTAACAACGGAGAACAAACAAAGAGATTATGGTAGGGTACGAAACCACCTCAAAGTTATCCTTTCTGATCGATCTATTCAAGAGTCCGTAGTAAAATAACACGATGCTATTCTTTCGTTCAATCTATCCTAGAGTTCGTACTAGAATAACACCTTAAGACACAAATAAACCAAAACCCTAATGTCACCTCAAGTATCCGTGGGTATGATTATACGATATGCATCACACAATCCCAAATTCATCTATTCAACCAACACAAAGTACTTCAAAGAGTGCCCCAAAGTTTTTACCGGAGAGTCAAGACGAAAATATGTGCCAACCCCTATGCATAAGTTCATGAGGTCACGGAACTCACAAGTTGATCACCAAAACATACATCAAGTGGATCACATGATATCCCATTGTCACCACAGATAAGCACATGCAAGACATACATCAAGTGTTCTCAAATCCTTAAAGACTCAATCCGATAAGACAACTTCAAAGGGAAAACTCAATTCATCACAAGAGAGTAGAGGGGGAGAAACATCATAAGATCCAACTATAATAGCAAAGCTCGCGATACATCAAGATCGTACCACCTCAAGAACACGAGAGAGAGAGATGAAACACATAGCTACTGGTACATACCCTCAGCCCCGAGGGTGAACTACTCCCTCCTCGTCATGGAGAGCGTCGGGATGATGCAGATGGCCACCGGAGAGGGACCCCCCCTCCGGCAAGGTGCCGAAATAGGTCTAGATTGGTTTTCGGTGGCTACGGAAGCTTCTGGCGGCGGAACTCCCAATCTATTATGTTCCTCGATGTTTTTAGGGTATATGGATATATATAGGCGAAAGAAGTCGGTCAGGGGAACCACAAGGGGCCCATGAGGGTGGGGGCGCCCAGGGGGCAGGCGCGCCTCCCTGCCTCGTGGCCACCTCGAAGCTTCCCTGACGTCTACTCCAAGTCTCCTAGATTGCTTCCGTTCCAAAAATAACTCTCCCGAAGGTTTCATTCCATTTGGACTCCATTTGATATTCCTTTTCTTTGAAACACTGAAATAGGCAAGAAAACATCAATTTGGGTTGTCAAGTATTAGCTGCTGAGTTGTCAATTCAACCACACCTTGAAACTTAATATCTGCAGTAAAGTGTTTAGTAGCAAAGTTATATGATAGTAGTGGTAACGGTAGCAAAAGATAATGATAACAAAAGTAATGCTTTTGGTATTTTGTAGTGATTGTAACAATAGGAACGGAAAAGTAAATAAGCGAAGAACAATATATGGAAAGCTCGTAGGCAATGGATCAGTGATGGAGAATTATGCCGGATGCGGTTCATCATGTAACAGTCATAACCTAGGGTGACACGGAACTATCTCAATTCATAAATGTAATGTAGGCATGTACGAATATAGTCATACGTGCTTATGGAAAAGAACTTGCATGACATCTTTTGTCCTACCCTCCCGTGGCAGTGGGGTCCTATCGGAAACTAAGGGATATTAAGGCCTACTTTTAATAGAGTACCGGACCAAATCATTAACACATAGTGAATACATGAACTCCTCAAACTACGTTCATCACCGGGAGTGGTCCCGATTATTGTCACTTCGGGGTTGCCGGATCATAACACATATTAGGTGACTATAGACTTGCAAGATAGGATCAAGAACTCACATATATTCATGAAAACATAATAGGTTCAGATCTGAAATCATGGCACTCGGGCCCTAGTGACAAGAATTAAGCATAGCAAAGTCATAGCAACATCAATCTCAGAACATAGTGGATACTAGGGATCAAACCCTAACAAAACTAACTCGATTACATGATAAATCTCATCCAACCCATCACCGTCCAGCAAGCCTACGATGGAATTACTCACGCATGGCGGTGAGCATCATGAAATTGGTGATGGAGGAAGGTTGATGATGATGATGGCGACGGATCCCCCTCTCCGGAGCCCCGAACGGACTCCAGATCATCCCTCCCGAGAGGTTTTAGGGCTTAGCGGCGCCTCCGTATCGTAAAATGCGATGAATCCTTCTCTCTGATTTTTTTTCTCCCCGAAAGCAAATATATAGAGTTGGACTTGAGGTCGGAGGAGCTCCAGGGGGGCCACAAGGTAGGGGGGCGCGCTCAGGGGGCAGGCGCGCCCCCACCCTCCTGGCTAGGGTGTGGGACCCCTAGTCTTGATCTTTTGCCAGGATTTTTTATTATTTCCAAAAAGACGTTCCGTGAAGTTTCAGGTCATATCGAGAACTTTTGTTTCTGCACATAAATAACACCATGGCAATTCTGCTGAAAACAGCGTCAGTCCGGGTTAGTTCCATTCAAATCATGCAAGTTAGAGTCCAAAACAAGGGCAAAAGTGTTTGGAAAAGTAGATACGATAGAGACGTACCAACTCCCCCAAGCTTAAACCTTTGCTTGTCCTCAAGCAATTTAGTTGAAAAACTGAAAGTGATAAAGAAAAACTTTTACAAACTCTGTTTGCTCTTGTTGTTGTAAACATGTAAAGCCAGCATTCAAGTTTTCAGCAAAGATTATAGACTAACCATATTCACAATAATGCATAGGTCTCATGTTTACTCATATCAATGGCATAATCAACTAGCAAGCAATAATAATAAATCTCAGATGACAACACTTTCTCAAAACAATCATAATATGATATAACAAGATGGTATCTCGCTAGCCCTTTCTAAGATCGCAAAACATAAATGCAGAGCACCTTTAAAGATCAAGGACTGACTAGACATTGTAATTCATGGTAAAAGAGATCCAGTCAAGTCATACTCAATGTAAACTAACAGTAATGAATGCAAACGACAGCGGTGCTCTCCAACTGGTGCTTTTTAATAAGAGGATGATGACTCAGCATAAAAGTAAATAGAAAGGCCCTTTGCAGAGGGAAGCAGGGATTTGTAGAGGTGCCAGAGCTCGGTTTTAAAATAGAGATGAATAATATTTTGAGCGGTATACTTTCATTGTCAACATAACAACCAAGAGATGGCGATATCTTCCATGCTACACACATTATTGGCGGTTCCCAAACAGAATGGTAAAGTTTATACTCCCCCTCCACCAACAAGCATCAATCCATGGCTTGCTCGAAACAATGAGTGCCTCCAACTAACAAGAGTCCCAGGGGGAGTTTTGTTTGCAATTATTTTGATTTAGTTTGCATAAAGCATGGGACTGGGGATCCCGGTGACCAGCCACTTTCTCGTGAGTGAGGAGCGGAGTCCACTCCTCTTGAGAATAACCCACCTAACATGGAAGATACGGACAACCCTAGTTGATACATGAGCTATTCGATCATACAAAACAGGATATTTATTTGAAGGTTTAGAGTTTGGCACATACAAATTTACTTGGAACGACAGGTAGATACCGTATATAGGTAGGTATGGTGGACTCATATGGAATAACTTTGGGATTTATGGGATTGGATGCACAAGCAGTATTCCCGCTTAGTACAGGTGAAGGCTAGAAAAAGGCTGGGAAGCGACCAGCTAGAGAGAGACAACAGTCATGAACATGCATTAAAATTAATCAACACCGAATGCAAGCATGAGTAGGATATAATACACCGTGAACATAAATATCGTGAAGGCTATGTTGATTTTGTTTCAACTACATGCGTTAACATGTGCCAAGTCAAGTCATTTAAATCATTCAGAGGAGGATACCACCCTATCATACCACATCACAACCATTTTTAATAGCATGTTGGCACGCAAGGTAAACCATTATAAGCTCCTAGCGAATTAAGCATGGCACAAGAAACTATGATCTCTAGTTGTCATCGCAAACATGTTTATTCATAATAGGCTGAATCAGGAACGATGAACTAATCATATTTACAAAAACAAGAGAGGTCGAGTTCATACCAGCTTCTCCCATCTCAATCAGTCCATCATATATCATCATAATTGCCTTTCACTTGCACGACTGAATGATGTGAATAATAATAACAGTGCACGTGCATTGGACTAAGCTGGAATCTGCAAGCATCCAATAAACAGGAGAAGACAAGGCAATATGCGCTCTTTCGTCAGATCAAGAATAATGTATATAAGAGCCACTTCAACAATTTAATCATGGTCTTCTCCTATCGACCCCCAAAGAAAAGAAAAGAAATAAAAATATTTACGCGGGAAAGCTCCCAACAAGCAAAAGAAGAACAGGAAATCTTTTGGGGTTTTCTTTTTAACTACTACTACAAGCATGGAAAGTAAACTAGTTTTTTTCTTAAGGTTTATAAAACACACAAGAAAAAGCATAAAAAGAAAATAAACTAGCATGGATATTACAATGAAAAAGTATGAGCACCGACATCTAGCAATGAGTGTGTGAACATAAATGTAATGTCGGTGAGAAATACGTACTCCCCCAAGCTTAGGCTTTTGGCCTAAGTTGGTCTATGGCCACGGCTAGCCTGGCAGATATCCATAATAATAGTTGGGGTCGTACTGCGAAGAAGAAGACTCTGATTGCCACTGGTTGGCAATCATCTCCGGATCCCACCGGTAATTAGACTGTCGTGGAGGATCAACTTGTGGTTCCGACTCTGGCTCTGTGGCTGATGTAGGGTTCCGGTAGGCGTGAATATCCTCTGGCGAGACGAGGTATTGGCCTGTAGATAAATCAAACAAGGAAGGACCAGGCAAGGTGATAGTCTCCGGATGACGTTTATCAAAGAACAATTTGTATTTAAGCTCCCCTTCCCTATTCTTTATAATGAAATCATGCGCTACCATACTCTTATAATCTAAATAAATAGTAGGTAGCAATTTTTCTTCTTTTTCATAGTGCCTAATAGGTATGCTATAGTATGCAGCAAGGCGTGAAGCATAGATACCACCAAAGATGGGGCCCTTTGTACGGTTCAGACTTAATCGTTTGGCAATAATACCGCCCATACTAACAGAGTCATCGCAGAATAAACCATGGAACGAAATAAAAATGTCAGGAACCTAAGGTTTCCACAGTTTCCGCGACCAATTAAGCAATGACTAGCAAATATTACAAAGTAGTGTAAAACAGGAAAATGTATGCTAGTGATTCTTGCATCGGAAACCTTCCTAGTTTCCCCTATAGTGATAGTGTCAATAAACCCATCCACATCTTTACGATGTGGTTCCTCTAAGCTACCCTCGAAAGCTATTTTGCAAACCCTACAAAATTCATATAGTGACATCTTCTTAACCACATCATATAAATGAAACTCTACTAAAGGAGGTGATTCCCTAGGATAGTAGTAGAAGTTTTGCACAAAAGTATTGGTGAGTAAGAGATACTGTTCGCGTTGGTCGCGGAGGAAGTCGGTGAGGCCTGCATTCTTAGCCAATTCATAAAAATCCTCACAAATCCCGGTCGCTCTTAAGAAATCCTCGGAGGGCCATTCACACGGCCGAACCTCCGCGGTGCGAAGCAAATTATATTTGGGCTTCTTTGCTTCTTCATTTTGCTTTTCCTTCGAGCTTCGGCTCGATGAGCCCCTCAAAAATCTCTTCATTATTTTCTGAAAAATTCTGAAATTTTTAGTAACTTCAAATAAAAGTGAACCAAACTCAACAATATTGATAACAACTACTCCTACAAGTGCCTAGAGCCTATATCATGCATCAAAACTACTTGGAACCATATAAATTTGACATGCAAGCTCAAGAACAGGGTCACCAAGGCAGCACAAATTTGCAATGAATAAAGCACTAGAACAAAAACTAATTGGACCAATGGAGGAGTCACATACCAAGGAACAATCCCCCCAAGCAGTTTTGTGAGAGGTGCTTTGAGCAAGGAGATCGAAAATCGGAGCAAAATGAGCTAGAAGTCGTGCTTGAGCTGGATATTGGTGTTTGTGGGAGGAAGAAGGAGTGTGTGGGTGCAGGAATATGTGGAGGAGGGCCACCGTGGGCCCATGAGGCAGGGGGCGCTCCCAAGGGGGTAGGGCGCGCCCTCCACCCTCGTGGCCAGGTAGATGCCCCCCGTGCTGTGTTCTTAGTGCCAAATATTCTCAAATATTCGAGAAAAAAAATCATATTTAAATTTTAGGGCATTTGGAGAACTTTTTTGGGGTATTTTTATATTGCATGAATAATTCAGATAACAGACAAAAAATACTTATTTTTATTTTATTTAATATAAATAACAGAAAGTAAAAGGAGGGTACAGAAAGTTGTGTTTTCTAAATTCATCCATCTCATGATCATCAAAAGGAATCCACTAACAAGGTTGATCAAGTCTTGTTAACAAACTCATTCTGAATAACATGGAACCCGAAAATTTTCAAATAACACTAAGTTACCTCAACGGGGATATGTACATCCCCAACAATAAGAATATCATATTTCTTCTTGATAATAGGAAGAGGAAATTCAAAACCTCCAAAAATAATCGATGGAATTTTTCCAATAAAATTGATACTGTGGACTTGAGGTTGTTTCATCGAAAAGTGTACCGTATGCTCATTACCATTAACATGAAAAGTGACATTGCCTTTGTTGCAATCAATAACAGCCCCTGTAGTATTCAAAAAGGGTCTTCCAAGAATAATAGACATACTATCGTCCTCGGAATATCAAGAATAACAAAGTCTGTTAAAATAGTAAATTTTGCAACCACAACAGGCACATGCTCACAAATACCGACAGGTATAGCAGTTGATTTATCAGCCATTTGCAAAGATATTTCACTAGGTGTCAACTTATTCAAATCAAGTCTACGATATAAAGAGAGAGACATAACACTAACACCGGCTCCAAGGTCACATAAAGCAGTTTTAACATAGTTTCTTTTAATGGAGCATGGTATAGTGGGTACTCCTGGATCTCCAAGTTTCTTTGGTATTCCACCCTTAAAAGTGTAATTAGCAAGCATGGTGGAAATTTCAGCTTCCGGTATCTTTCTTTCATTAGTAACAATTTCTTTCATGTACTTAGCATAAGGATTCATTTTAAGCATATCAGTTAATCGCATACACAAAAAGATAGGTCTAATCATTTCAGCAAAGCGCTCAAAATCCTCATCATCCTTTTTCTTGGATGGTTTGGGAGGAAAAAGCATGGGTTTCTGAACCCATGGTTCTCTTTCTTTACCATGTTTCCTAGCAACAAAGTCTTTCTTATGATAACGTTGATTCTTTGATTGTGGGTTATCAAGATCAATAGCAAGTTCAATTTATATATCATTATCATGGCTAGGTTGAGCATCAACATGAACATTATCATTAACATTATCACTAGTTTCAGGTTCATTACCAGATTGTGTTTCAGCATCAGAAATAGAAATATCATTTGGATTCTCAGGTGTTTTAGTAATAGGTTCACTAGAAGCATGCAAAGTCCTATCATTTTTCTTTTTCTTCCTTTTAGAAGGACTAGGTGCATCTATATTATTTCTCTGAGAATCTTGCTCAATTCTCTTAGGGTGGCCTTTAGGATACAAAGGTTCCTGAGTCATCTACCAGTTCTAGTAGCCACTCTAACAGCATAATCATTATTCTTACTATTCAATTCATTGAGCAACTCATTTTGAGCTTTAAGTACTTTTTCTACTTGAGTGGTAACCATAGAAGCGTGTTTACTAATAATTTTAAGTTCACCTTTAACATTAGCCATATAATCACCCAAGTGTTCAAGCATATCAGCACTGCGTTTTAATTTTCTACCAAAATAAGCATTGAAGTCTTCTTGCCTAACCATAAACTTATCAAACTCATCTAAGCATGGGCTAGCAAACTTAGTAAATGGGATTTCAGCTTTATCATATCTATAGAGAGAATTTACCTTTACTACCTGTGTCGGGTTATCAAGACCATGTATTTCTTCAATAGGAGATGGATTAAAATTATGCATTTCTTCGACAGGCGGTAAATTAAGACCATGTATCTCTTCAATAGGAGGTAAATTCTTAACATCTTCAGCTATAATACCCTTTTCTTTCATGGATTTCTTTGCCTCTTGCGTATCTTCAGGACAGAGAAATAGAACACCTCTCTTATTCGAAGTTAGTTTAGGAATAGGCTCAAGAAGTGTCCAATTATTTTCATTTGTCAACATATTATTCAATAGAATTTCAGCTTCATCCGGTGCTCTTTCCCTGAAAACAGAACCACCACAACTATCCAGGTAATCTCTGGAAGCATCGGTTAGTCCATTATAAAAGATATCTAGTATTTCATTTTTCTTAAGAGGATGATCAGGCAAAGCATTAAGTAATTGGAGAAGCCTCCCCCAAGCTTGTGGGAGACTCTCTTCTTCAATTTGCACAAAATTATATATATATCCCTTAAGGCAGCTTGTTTCTTATGAGCAGGGAAATATTTAGCAGAGAAGTAATAAATCATATCCTGGGGACTACGCACACAACCAGGATCAAGAGAATTAAACCATGTCTTAGCATCACCCTTTAATGTGAACAGAAATATTTTAAGAATATAAAAGTAACGAGTTCTCTCATCATTAGTGAACAGGGTGGCTATATCATTTAGTTTAGTAAGATGCGCCACAACAGTTTCCGATTCATAGCCATAAAAAGGATCAGATTCGACCAAAGTGATTATATCAGGATCAACAGAGAATTCATAATCCTTATCAGTAACACAGATAGGTGAAGTAGCAAAAGCAGGGTCAGGTTTCATTCTAGCATTAAGGGATTGATGTTTCCATTTAGCTAATAACCTCTTCAGATCATATCTATCATTGCAAGCTAAAATAGCTCTAGTAGCTTCTTCATCCATAACATAACCCTCAGGAACAATAGACAATTCATATTTATTAGGGGGAGAGTCTTCATCATCACTTTCATCAATATTACCACTTTCAATAATTTCATTCTCTCTAACCCTAGAAAGTTGTTCGTCAAGAAATTCACCAAGTGGCATAGTAGTATCAAGCATAGAAGCAGTTTCATCATAAGTATCATGCATAGCAGAAGTGGCATCATCAATAACATGCGACATATCAGATTCAATAGCAGAAGCAGGTTTAGGTGTCGCAAGCTTACTCAAAACAGAAAGTGAATCAAGTGCAGAGCTAGATGGCAGTTCCTTACCTCCCCTCGTAGTTGAGGGATAAATCTTGGTTTTTGGATCTCTCAAGTTCTTCATAATGATAAGCAGATATAAATCCCAAGTGACTCAAAGAATAGAGCTATGCTCCCCGGCAACGGCGCCAGTAAATAGTCTTGATAACCCACAAGTATAGGGGATCGCAACCGTTTTCGAGGGTAGAGTATTCAACCCAAATTTATTGATTCGACACAAGGGGAGCCAAAGAATATTCTCAAGTATTAGAAGCAGAGTTGTCAATTCAACCACACCTGGAAACTTAATATCTGCAGCGAAGTGTTTAGTAGCAAAGTAATATGATAGTAGTGGTAACGGTGGCAAAAGATAATGATAACAAAAGTAATGTTTTTGGTATGTTGTAGTGATTGTAACAATAGCAACGGAAAAGTAAATAAGCGAAGAACAATATATGGAAAGCTCGTAGGCAATGGATCAGTGATGGAGAATTATGCCGGATGTGGTTCATCATGTAACAGTCATAACCTAGGGTGACACAGAACTAGCTCCAATTCATCAATGTAATGTAGGCATGTATTCCGAATATAGTCATACGTGCTTATGGAAAAGAACTTGCATGACATCTTTTGTCCTACCCTCCCGTGGCAGCGGGGTCCTATCGGAAACTAAGGGATATTAAGGCCTCCTTTTAATAGAGTACCGGACCAAAGCATTAACACATAGTGAATACATGAACTCCTCAAACTACGGTCATCATCGGGAGTGGTCCCGATTATTTTCACTTCGGGGTTGCCGGATCATAACACATAGTAGGTGACTATAGACTTGCAAAATAGGATCAAGAACTCACATATATTCATGAAAACATAATAGGTTCAGATCTGAAATCATGGCACTCGGGCCCTAGTGACAAGCATTAAGCATAGCAAAGTCATAGCAACATCAATCTCAAAACATAGTGGATACTAGGGATCAAACCCTAACAAAACTAACTCGATTACATGATAAATCTCATCCAACCCATCACCGTCCAGCAAGCCTACGATGTAATTACTCACGCACGGCGGTGAGCATCATGAAATTGGTGATGGAGGAAGGTTGATGATGATGATGATGGCAACGGATTTGCCTCTCCGGAGCCTCGAACGGAGTCCAGATCAGTCCTCCAGAGAGGTTTTAGGGCTTGGCGGCGGTTCTGTATCGTAAAACGCGATGAATCCTTCTCTCTGATTTTTTTCTCCCCAAAAGCAAATATATAGAGTTGGAGTTGAGGTCGGAGGAGCTCTAGGGGGCCCACGAGGTAGGGGGCACACTCAGGGGGGCAGGCGCGCCCCCCACCCTCATGGCTAGGATGTGGGCCCCCTGGTCTTGATCTTTTGTCAGGATTTTTTATTATTTCCAAAAAGACGTTCCGTGAAGTTTTAGGTCATTCTGAGAACTTCTATTTCTGCACATAAATAACACCATGGCAATTCTGCTGAAAACAGCGTCAGTCCAGGTTAGTTCCATTCAAATCATGCAAGTTACAGTCCAAAACAAGGGCAAAAGTGTTTGGAAAAGTAGATACGACGGAGACGTATCAAAAAGCAACACATGAAAATTAGTCCCAAAGTGATAGATATCCAAGAAGGATAAAGAAATAGAAAAATGTCGTGAAGATCATTGGACAAAATAAACTTGATTCTTAGTAATAGTTTGGGACATGATGATGTGATATGTGAGTCATCTTGATGAGTAATTATGCTTTAGTAAGAATGTTGGTGTTAAGGTTTGTGATTCCCTATGCGTGCACGAAAGTCAATAATCATGCAATGAAATTATATCCTACTTATGGTGCATTATTCGGTGTTCATTATGCTTAATGCTTGCTTATGAGATTATTCGTTTCTTGCTTGGTCGCTTCCCAATCTTTTGCTAGCCTTCATTTTGCACTAAGTATGACCTCTATTTGTGCATCCAAAATCCCTTAAACCAGTTTTGCCACATGAGTCCACTATATCTATCTATATGCGGTATTCTTTTGCCGTTCTAAGCAAATTTTCATGTGCCATCTCTAATTTTCAAAATAAACTTCTCTTTTGTGTGTTTGTTTCGCTCACGGAGCGGTGAGGGGTGGATAATATTTTCTATTCTAGATGTGTTATTCTCAAGATGAGTGTTTATTCACATGTCATTGCACGAGAGTAAGGCAAATGTATTAGGGATGCCCAGTCCCGAAATGCAAAAATAAATGAATTTACTTTATGTTGTCAAATAATAAATTCCTTGGAAAGTGTTTGTATGGAGGGCACCCGTGGATACGGTTAGCCATGGAAAGTGAAAGTTATGGTGGAAAAAGGAATGAACTTTATTTTCTGTTTGGGAACCGCCTATGGTATATCTATGAATGGAAAGTATTTGGGAACTCTAAGTCATTTTTGTTGGTGGGATGGATACACCTCCCAAAATGTTTTTATCTCAAGTTTTTCGCTTTGAGCTCTAGCACCTCTACAAATCCCTACTTCCCTCTGTGAAGGGCCTTTCTTTTACTTTATGCAATTTTTATTTTTATTTTGAGTCTCCATCTTCTCTTATAAAAGCACCGAGTAGGAGGCAATATGATCGTACTTAAGTATTGGATGTAGTTAACGTTCGAGTGTGTTTCATGAATGGATCAATGTTTGAGCATGATGGACTAGGGATAACTTATTTTAGCATTGATATTTTGAAAGACATGGTTGCTTGTTGATATGCTTGAGTATCCAAATTATTATGTCAAAACTAGACTATTGCTTTGAATCAAATGAAAGTCAAAATGTCCATGTTGTAAAGAAAAGAATATGATATAACATGATGAACAGCACTCCACATCAAAAATTCTGTTTTTATCACTTACCTACTCGAGGAAGAGTAGGAGTTAAGCTTGGGGATGCTGATACGTCTCCAACGTATCTATAATTTTTGATTGTTCCATACTGTTTTATTATCAATCTTAGATGTTTTATAATCATTTTATATAATTTTTTGGTACTAACCTATTGACATAGTGCCAAGTGCCAGTTGCTGTTTTTTACATTGCAGAAAATCAATATCAAACGAAGTCCAAATGCCACGAAACTTTACAGAGAATTTTTATGGGCCAGAAGGAACAAAACAGGCCCTGGCTGTGCCTGGGGGTGCCCCGAGGGAGGCACAACCCACCAGGGCACGCCAGGAGGCCCAGGCGCGCCCTGGTGGGTTATGCCCACCTCGGGTGCCCCCGGACCGCCTCTTTGCTCTATAAATACCCCCCAAATCCCAAAACTCTAGGGGAATCGACGCAATATTCATCCAGCCGCCGCAGAGTCCAGAACCACCAGATCCAATCTAGACACCATCACGGAGGGGTTCACCACTTCCATTAGTGCCTCTCTGATTGTGCGTGAGTACTTCTTTGTAGACCTTCGGGTCCGTAGTTAGTAGCTAGATGGCTTCATCACTCTCTCTCTCTCTGTCTCTCTCTCTCTTGATTCTCAATACAATGGTCTCTTGGAGATCCATATGATGTAACTCTTTCGCGGTGTGTTTGTTTGGATCGATGAACTTTGAGTTTATGATCAGATCTATCTTTTTATGTCCATGAAAGTATTTGAGTTCCTTTGATCTCTTTTATGCGTGGTATCTTATAGCCTCGTATTTCTTCTCCGATATTTGGGTTTTGTCTGGCCAACTTGATCTATTTATCTTGCAATGGGAAGAGGTGCCCGGTACTGGGTTCGATCTTATGGTGCTTGATCCCAGTGACAGAAAGGGAACCGACACGCATGTATCGTTGCTACTAAGGATAAAAAATGGAATCTATATCTACCGCCATAGATAAACAGATTTTGTCTACATCATGTCATCGTTCTTATTGCATTACTCCGTTTTTCCATGAACTTAATACACTAGACGCATGCTGGATAGCGGTCGATGTGTGGACTAATAGTAGTAGATGCAGGCAGGAGTCGGTCTACTAATCTTGGACATGATGCCTATGTAATGATCATTGCCTGGATATCGTCATAATTATTTGAGGTTCTATCAATTTCCCAACAGTAATTTGTTTACCCACTATTTGCTATTTTTCTCGAGAGAAGCTACTAGTGAAACCTACAGCCCCCGGGTCTTCTTTCTCATATATTTTCTTTTGCGATCTACCTTTTTATTTACTTTTATTTTCAGATCTATTAAACCATAAACCCAAAAATACCTTGCTGCAATTTATTTTATTTGGCGTTCGATCTATCAATATTTATAACTTTATCTCCCGTCACACTCCGTTTCTGGCGCCGTTACCCAAAAGGGATTAACAACCCCTTTAACACGTCGGGTTGCGAGGTGTTTTTATTTGTCTGCAGGGGCTGTTTACATTGTGTTGCTTGGTTCTCCTATTGGTTCAATAACCTTGGTTTCACATCTGAGGGAAATACCTACCGCCGCTATGCTGCATCATCCCTTCCTCTTTGGGGAAATACCGATGTAGCTTCAAGTGACATCAATATGTTTCTCGTTTATGGAGGTGACTGTCGGTGTCAAAACTGGCGGATCTCGGGTAGGGGGTCCCGAACTGTGCGTCTAAGGCGGATGGTAACAGGAGGCATGGGACACGATGTTTTACCCAGGTTCGGGCCCTCTTGATGGAGGTAATACCCTACGTCCTGCTTGATTGTTCTTGATGATATGAGTATTACAAGAGTTGATCTACCACAAGATCATAGAGGCTAAACCCTAGAAGCTAGCCTATGGTATGATTGTATGTTGTCCTACGGACTAAACCCTCCAGTTTATATAGACACCGAAGGGGGCTAGGGTTACACAGAGTCGGTTACAAGGGAGGAGAACCACATATCCGTATTGCCAAGCTTGCCTTCCACGCCAAGGAAAGTCCCATCCGGACACGGGACAAAGTCTTCAATGTTGTATCTTCATAGTCCAACAGTCCGGCCAAAGGACATAGTCCGGCTGTCCGGAGACCCCCCAATCCCGGACTCCCTCAGTAGCCCCTGAACCAGGATTCAATGACGATGAGTCCGGCGTGCATATTTGTCTCCGGCATTGCAAGGCGGGTTCCTCCTCAGAATACTCCATAGAAGATTGTGAACACAAGGATAGTGTCCGGCTCTACAAAACAAGTTCCACATACCACCGTAGAGAGAATAATATTTCCACAAATCTAATCTGTTGACATGTTTTGACAGCATCACACCATGTCATGGCCCAGTCATTATTCGAACCGTTTTTCTCAACCAGCACCGCACATATTGCGAGGCAGTTTTCTTGACACGTCTTGTCAAAGCAGAGATCGTGTCTCCCTTATTACGGGATTCTCATCAATACAGACGTGGGTAACCCAACCGCGCTATCAATTACGGTGCTTGGGGAATAAGCGATTTTACTAGGCAGGTGGGGAGGCGCATCGCCTCTTCCGCCCTTATAAAGGGACAAGGATTCACCCTTTTTACCCATTCTCGCACACTCGAGCTCCAGCGCCCAAGTTCACGTCTTTGTTCTCAAACAACTCCAAGCATGTCCGGAGCGGGAGGCAAGTGGATGGTCTCCTCCGTCATGGAGGAGAACATCACAAAGTTACGGGAAGCCGGATATCTGGCCGCGGATATCTCGCACCGGCTGCCAGATGCAGGGCAGACCATCCCTATGCCCGAACCCCATGAGAGGGTAGTTTTTCTTACCCACTTCGTTTGCGGACTAGGATTTCCCCTCCACCCGTTTGTCCGCGGGCTCATGTTCTACTACGGGCTGGATTTCCATGATCTGGCCCCCAATTTCATCCTCAACATGTCGGCATTTATCGTCACGTGCGAGGCCTTCCTCCGCATCAGGCCCCACTTCGGCCTATGGCTGAACACCTTCAATGTTAAACCGAAGGTGGTGGTCGGCCAGCAAGCAGAGTGCGGAGGCGCCATGGTAGGAAAAATGCCTAACGTCACCTGGCTCGAAGGCTCCTATGTGGAGACCATAAAGGGGTGGCAATCGGGGTGGTTCTACATCACTGAGCCGCGAGACACCAACTGGGTGGCGGCCCCCAAATTTCGATCCGAAATCCCCACGCGGCTCACTTCCTGGAAAGAGAAGGGCCTGTCCTGGGGTTCCCCGGTAGAGCTGACCGGACTCCAGACTTGCATTAGGAACATGATGAGCAAGAAAATCAAGCTTGTCAACATGGTCCAGGTCATGCTCTTCCGCCGGATTCTCCCGTGTCAATGACGGGCATTCAATTTGTGGGAGTTCGACCCGGCCAAGCACCAGACGCTGCAAGAGCTCTTCGACACCACGCACAAGGACGTATGGAGGGTGCTGTTCAAGGGCGCCAAGGTACCTCCTTCCCTCACCGAGGACCGCGGACTCAGCGCAAAGCGCCATGCCAATCCGGTAAGTTTTTTATATCTCACAGGGTATTTATTTGCCCAGTAAAATGATGTGCGGGATCTAAGCTCCCATGCCATTAACAGGACTGGATAAAGACAGCGAAGCAGCTCGATTGCCCAGCCCCCTACCTGAATATCCTGCAGATGCTCTCCTAACGGAGATGCTGGATCCGACGCCTTACGAGGTGCCGGTGAAGAAGACCAAGAAGAAGGCCACGGGGACCCGAAAGGGTCTCCGGTGCAAGGTTGTATCGGACTCATCGTCCGATGACGCCGACGCACACTCCTCCCACGAAAACGAGGAGGAGGAGGAGGAGGAAAGTTCTCCCCCCAGCCGAGGGAGACAAGAAAAGGAAGGCCGACCCGACCGGGGAGGCCGAAGGGTCCAAGAAGGGAAGGACCCTCCTTCTGGACTGTTCCACGACGGCCGCCTAGAGCGGTGACGAGTGGTTACCCAGGGAGAAGCCCCTGGCGAAGTCGTAAGTATCTTTCGGACACCATAGTAATTCATGGTATGTTTTATTGCATTGTTTCTCATTACGCCGCATATGATTATGTAGTCCGTCCCGAGCCCATCTCGACGTATCTACGTTAGACGGCTCATTGGACTCGTCGGATATGAATAGTGATTCACCTCCGGCCGCCTCCACCCCTTGCCCTACGGGCAACATCGAGGTGTTGTCCCGAAAGGCACCAAGCCGAGGGGAGGTAGTCCTGGGGGCGCCTCCAGGTGACCTTTCGGACCCTAGGCGCAAAGGGAGCAAGACTCCCGCGGGCTCCAAGTTCGGCCCCTAGCCGAATACTGCCCCGGAACCTTCGGTGGTTCCGGACTCTGGTAGGCGATCCCCTGTTAAGGGGGGCAAGCCGCCCGTGCCGGTGTCCTCTGTCCATCCAGAGGCACCGGACAACTTGCTGGAAGTGCTTCGCGGCGCTTCCATCGACGAAGAGCACCGCACTATCATGAGTGCAGTGATCGAGAAAGTTCAGTCCGCCAAAAATGGACCGACCAAAGCATGCGCCAGCCTCCTAATAGGCTTTGAGGTAAGCAATCAAAATATAAGAAAATATTACCGCATAGACAGTAGCCCCTGATGCTCTGTTCGGTGTTCGCGAAGAAAGGCTGAATAGAGGATCAAATGATGACTCTGGAGTCCAATCAGAATGTGTCTATGTGTATGTGTAGGCTTCACTGCTGGCCGCTGCCGCACGTACTGTGGAGGTCTCTGCACTGAAGCAGGACCTGGAGCGGTCCGAGGATGAGCTCGGCCTTACCAAGAGGCAGCTCGAGGAGAGTAAAGGTAAGCAATACCTTGTCTACGCTTTAAAAAGAAGTTCGGTTGTAAAGTAATAGGATCATCATGAATTTGCCAGGGGCCACGACCGAGGTGGCGACCCTGAAGAAGGCGCTGTCCGAGGCCAAAGACAAAGCAGTGAAGCAGCGCCTTGAGCGGAAAAGCAAGAAGCCCGGGTAGGCGAGGTGCAGCAAGAGCTCGAGGCTCTCGCCAAAAAACATGAGTCCTTGGAGCTTGACTCTAAGACGCGAGAGTCCGAGCTTGTGAAGGCGCTCGAAAGCGCACGAAGCGCCAAGGCTGAAGCCCACAAGGACCCGAGTTCGGAGCTCTCCAGGAGCGTTCGTATATCTTCCCCGCAGTGTACTGGATGCCGCGGAGTTTTACCGAGCTGAGGAGGGGAGCTCGACGGAAAAGTTGTTCTGGTCTTAGTATAGTGGGACCGAACACCCAATGCCCTTGAGCGACCAACTGAAGCAATTGGTCGAGCTCCACAAGGCGGCCTAACAGGCCGCGAAGGGCCATATAGTCCGGATGTGGCCTGGCGAGCCCCTACCCGGCAGCTACTTCGGTATGGTGTGGCGTCTTGTGGATGTTGATACGTCTCCAACGTATCTATAATTTTTGATTGCTCCATGCTATATTATCTACTGTTTTGGACTATATTGGGCTTTATTTTCCACTTTTATATTATTTTTGGGACTAACCTATTAACCGGAGGCCCGGCCCAGAATTGTTGTTTTTTGTCTATTTCTGTGTTTCAAAGAAACGGAATATCAAACGGAGTCCAAACGGATTGAAACCTTCGGGAACGTGATTTTCTCACCGAACGTGACCCAGGAGACTTGGACCCTATGCCAAGGCATCGGAGAGGCGGTCACGAGGGTGGGGGGCGCCCCCTAGGGCGCGCCCCCTACCTCGTGGGCCCCTCGGTGCTCCTCCGACGTACTCCTTCCTCCTATATATACCTACGTACCCCAAATGATCAGAACAGGAGCCAAAAACCTAATTCCACCGCCGCAACTTTCTGTATCCATGAGATCCCATCTTGGGGCCTGTTCCGGAGCTCCGCCGGAAGAGGGCCATCATCACGGAGGGCTTCTACATCATCATAGCCTCTCCGATGAAGTGTGAGTAGTTTACCTCAGACCTTCGGGTCCATAGTTAGTAGCTAGATGGCTTCTTCTCTCTTTTTGGATCTCAATACAAAGTTCTCCCCCTCTCTTGTGGAGATCTATTCGATGTAATCTTCTTTTTGCGGTGTGTTTGTTGAGATCGATGAATTGTGGGTTTGTGATCAAGTCTATCTATGAATAATATTTGAATCTTCTCTGAATTCTTTTATATATGATTGGTTATCTTTGCAAGTCTCTTCGAATTATCCGTTTGGTTTGGCCAACTAGATTGGTAGTTCTTGCCATGGGAGAAGTGCTTAGCTTTGGGTTCGATCTTGCGGTGTCCTTTCCCAGTGACAGAAGGGGCAGCAAGGCACATATTGTATCGTTGCCATCGAGGATAACAAGATGGGGTTTATTTCATATTGCATGAATTTATCTCTCTACATCATGTCATCTTGCTTAAGGCGTTACTCTATTTTTAACTTAATACTCTAGATGCATGTAGAATCGTTTCGGTCTACTTGTCACGGACGTGATGCATATATACATGATCATACCTAGATATTCTCATAACTATGCTCAATTCTGTCAATTGCTCAACAGTAATTTGTTCACCCACCGTAGAATACTTATGCTCTTGAGAGAAACCACTAGTTAAACCTATGGCCCCCGGGTCTATTCTCATCATATCAATCTCCATCACTTTAATCTTGCTTTTCTTTTTTACTTTGCCTTTACTTTTCACTTTGCATCTTTATACCAAAAAAACCAAAAATATTATATCTATCAGATCTCACTCTCGTAAGTGACCGTGAAGGGATTGACAACCCCTAATCGCGTTGGTTGCGAGTAGCCATCGTTTTGTGCAGGTACGAGGGACTTGAGCGTGGCCTCCTACTGGATTGATACCTTGGTTCTCAAAAACTGAGGGAAATACTTACGCTACTCTACTGCATCATCCCTTCCTCTTTAGGGAAAACCAACGCAAGCTCAAGACGTAGCAAGAAGGATTTCTAGTGCCGTTGCCGGGGAGTCTACGCAAAAAGTCAACATACCAAGTACCCATCACAATCCCTATCTCTCGCATTACATTATCTGCCATTTGCCTCTCATTTTCCTATCCCCCACTTCACCCTTGCCATTTTATTCGCCCTCTCTCTCTCTTTCCTCCCTCTCTATTTGCCTCTTTTGCCCATTTGCTCTTGTTTGCTCGTGTGCTAGTTTGTGTGCTTGTCATCATGGCTAGTCTCATATCTTCTCCGTTGTCTCCCGAGAGTGAAGTTTTAAATTTTAAACAAAGGGAGGGAGAAAATCTAAAAGATGCTTGGTATAGAATTTGCAATGCTCAAAATAGATCTACCAGGAAGCAATCTACCTTAGTTCTTCTCCGCAATTTTTATGTAGGCGTTAATCCTTGGTATAGATATATCCTCGATACCATTACCGGAGGGAACTTCTTGGGTAGCCATACTTTTGATTATTATAATGCTATGTTAAATTTATTTGGCTCACCACCTCTTTTGGTTAATGGAACCATGTTAACTTTGGAGCATGTCATGCAAAGACTTGAAATTATTGAAAATAAAGTTGCTACTATTGAATTAATTGAAAATCTAGATAAAAAGATCCACAATCAAATTACTCAATATGGATCTAAGGTAGGAATGACTTTGAAAAATATTAAGGAAAAGGAACCCATAGTTAATGAGAAGATAAACTTAGATTCTACTAGAATTGATAAACTTGAGGGTATCATTACAAACTTGGGAACCACTTTTTCTTCCGTAAAGAATACTCCAAGTCCTCCTACTAAAATTGCCAAGCTTATGTATGTTCCTAAAAGTAAGGGTGAATCATCTAGTAAGGAAACCGCGGATCTTAAATCTATAAGTATTCATCCCAATCTTTTTGCTATCATTAAGGAACCAATTGCTACAAATGAATTTTTCGATCTTGTGCCCAAAAGTTTGATAATCCCTAGAAATAAATAAATTCCTAAGGGAAATATATGCCTCATCGAAGAATTGCCAACCAAAAATGGCAATACCTAGATCTATCCTCGCTTTTATGCCTAGCTAGGGGCGTTAAACGATAGCGCTTGTTGGGAGGCAAACCAATTTTATTTTTATTCCTTGATTTTTGCTCCTGCTTAGTAATAAATAAATTATTTAGCCTCTGTTTTGGTTGTGTTTTTTGTGTTTAATTAGTGTTTGTGCCAAGTAGAACCATTGGGAAGACTTGGGGAAAGTCTTGTTGAACTTGCTGTAAAAAACAGAAACTTTAGCGCTCATGAGAACTGCTGTCATTTTTATTTGAAGAGTCCTATTTAGTTAATTCTTTTTTCAGATGATTAATAGATAAATTCCTCACGTACAGCAATTTATTTTAGAATTTTTGGGGTTCCAGATCGTGCGCTAGCTACAGATTACTACAGACTGTTCTGTTTTTGACAGATTCTGTTTTTCGTGTGTTGTTTGCTTATTTTGATGAATCTATGGCTAGTAAAATAGTTTATAATCCATAGAGAAGTTGGAATACAGTAGGTTTAACACCAATATAAATAAAGAATGAGTTAATTACAGTAACTTGAAGTGGTCTTTTGTTTTCTTTCGCTAACAGAGCTCACGAGTTTTCTACTTTAAGTTTTGTGTTGTGAAGTTTTCAAGTTTTGGGTGAATTCTTTTGATGGATTATGGAACAAGGAGTGGAAAGAGCCTAAGATTGGGGATGCCCATGGCACCCCCAAGATAATCCAAGGACACCAAGAAGTCAAAGCTTGGGGATGCCCCGGAAGGCATCCCCTCTTTTGTCCACTCCCATCGGTAATTTACTTGGAGCTATATTTTTATTCACCAACATGATATGTGTTTTGCTCGGAGCGTCTTGTATTTTTGTCTTTGTGTCTTAGTATGCCACAATAATCCTTGCTGTACACACCTTTTGAGAGAGCCATACATGAATTAAAATTTGATAGAATACTCTATGTGCTTCACTTATATCTTTTGAGCTAAGTAGTTTTGCTCTATGTGCTTCACTTATATCTTTTGAGCGTTATAATTTTTCTCTATGTGCTTCACTTATATCTTTTGAGTGTTATAATTTTGCTCTATGTGCTTCACTTAGATCTTTTAGAGCACGGTGGTGGATTTCTTTTAAAGAAACTATTGATCTCTCATGCTTCACTTAAATTATTTTGAGAGTCTTAATAGCATGGTAATTTGCTTAATAATAATATGCTTGGTATTCAAGATTTGTGAAACTTTCTTTTGAGTGTGTTGAATACTAAGAAAAGATTGAAGCATGATAATTGTTTTGAGATATGGAGGTGATAATATTAAAGTCATGCTAGTTGAGTAGTTGTGAATTTAAAGAATACTTGTGTTAAAGTTTGTGATTCCCGTAGCATGCACGTATGGTGAACCGTTATGTGATGAAGTCAGAGCATGATTTATTTATTGATTGTCTTCCTTATGAGTGGCGGTCAGGGACGAGTGATGGTCTTTTCCTACCAATCTATCCCCCTAGGAGCATGCGCGTAATACTTTGCTTTGATAACTTCTAGATTTTTGCAATAAGTATATGAGTTCTTTATGACTAATGTTGAGTCCATGGATTATATGCACTCTCACGCTTCCACCTTTGCTAGCCTCTCTAATATCGCGCACTTTTTGCCGGTATCATACACCTACCATATACCTTCCTCAAAACAGCCACCATACCTACCTATTATGGCATTTCCATAGCCATTCCGAGATATATTGCCATGCAACTTTCCACTGTTCCGTTCATGACACATTCATCATTGTCATATTGCATATCCCGGTACACCGCCGGATGCATTCATATAGAGTCATATTTTGTTCTAAGTATCGAGTTGTAATTGTTGAGTTGTAAGACAAATAAAAGTGTGATGATCATCATTATTAGAGCATTGTCCTAGTGAGGAAAGAATGATGGAGACTACGATTCCCTCATAAGTCGGGATGAGACTCCGGACGAATAAAAAAATAAAAAAAGAGAGGCCAAAGAAGCCCAAATAAAAAGAGGCCATATAAAAAAAGAGAAAAGGCCCAAATAAAAAAAATAAAAAAAATGAGAGAAAAAGAGAGAAGGGACAATGTTACTATCCTCTTACCACACTTGTGCTTTAAAGTAGCACCATGATCTTCATAGTAGAGAGTCTCTCATGTTATCACTTTCATATACTAGTGGGAATCTTATATTATAGAACTTGGCTTGTATATTCCAATGATGGGCTTCCTGAAATTGCCCTCGGTCTTCATGAGCAAGCAAGTTGGATGCACACCCACTTAGTTTCTTTTTGAGCTTTCATATACTTATAGCTCTAGTGCATCCGTTGCATGGCAATCCCTACTCACTCACATTGATATCTATTGATGGGCACCTCCATAGCCCGTTGATACGCCTAGTTGATGTGAGACTATCTTCTCCTTTTTGTCTTCTCCACAACCACCATTCTATTCCACCTATAGTGCTATATCCATGGCTCACGCTCATGTATTGCGTGAAGATTGAAAAAGTTTTGAAAAAGTTGAGTATGAAACAATTGCTTGGCTTGTCATCGGGGTTGTGCATGATTTAAATACTTTGTGTGGTGAAATAGAGCATAGCCAGACTATATGATTTTGTAGGGATAACTTTCTTTGGCCATGTTATTTTGAGAAGACATAATTGCTTTGTTAGTATGCTTGAAGTATTATTATTTTTTATGTCAATATAAACTTTTGTCTTGAATCTTTCGAATCTGAATATTCATATCACAATTAAGAAGATTTGCATTGAAATTATGCCAAGTAGCACTCGCATAAAAAATTCTCTTTTTATCATTTACCTACTCGAGGACGAGCAGGAATTAAGCTTGGGGATGCCTGATACGTCTCCAACATATCTATAATTTTTGATTGCTCCATGCTATATTATCTACTGTTTTGGACTATATTGGGCTTTATTTTCCACTTCTATATTATTTTTGGGACTAACCTATTAACCGGAGGCCCATCCCAGAATTGCTGTTTTTTGCCTATTTCAGTGTTTCGAAGAAACGGAATATCAAACGGAGTCCAAACGGAATGAAACCTTCGGGAACGTGATTTTCTCACAGAACGTGATCCAGGAGACTTGGACCCTACGCCAAGGCATCGGAGAGGTGGTCACGAGGGTGGGGGCGCCCCCTCTAGGGCGCGCCCCCTGCCTCGTGGGCCCCTCGGTGCTCCTCCGATGTACTCCTTCCTCCTATATATACCTACGTACCCCCAAACGATCAGAACAGGAGCCAAAAACCTAATTCCACTGCCGCAACTTTTTGTATCCACGAGATCCCATCTTGGGGCCTGTTCCGTAGCTCCGCCGGAAGAGGGCCGTCATCACGGAGGGCTTCTACATCATCATAGCCTCTCCGATGAAGTGTGAGTAGTTTACCTCAGACTTTCGGGTCCATAGTTAGTAGCTAGATGGCTTCTTCTCTCTTTTTGGATCTCAATACAAAGTTCTCCCCCTCTCTTGTGGAGATCTATTCGATGTAATCTTCTTTTTGCGGTGTGTTTGTTGAGACCGATGAATTATGGTTTTATGATCAAGTCTATCTATGAATAATATTTGAATCTTCTCTGAATTCTTTTATGTATGATTGGTTATCTTTGCAAGTCTCTTCGAATTATCCATTTGGTTTGGCCAACTAGATTGGTAGTTCTTGCCATGGGAGAAGTGCTTAGCTTTGGGTTCGATCTTGCGGTGTCCTTTCCCAGTGACAGAAGGGGCAGCAAGGCACATATTGTATCATTGCCATCGAGGATAACAAGATGGGTTTATTTCATATTGCATGAATTTATCTCTCTACATCATGTCATCTTGCTTAAGGCGTTACTCTACTTTTAACTTAATACTCTACATCATGTTGTATTCGTCCCGGACGGATTTACCTTTAGTGTATCCGACACGACGATCATCGTCCCGCGTTGGCGCGCGCCCCTGTGACCTGTATATCGACCTTGCATGTTTTGCCCTGCTGTCCAATACGTCTCGCAGGTCCTGTGTGTTTCCCGGGGCCTTGGTATTTTTGTTTGAGTGGCGGCGAGGTGCAGGCTGAACTTTAGGCTGAAACGCCTCTCTATCTTGGCCACGAGGTGGCCGGTCAGCCGCATCGTGCACTGGTGATGTGGGTTTCAATGCTTCCTCCTTGAGGTGAGGTAGCAACCTGCGCTTTGGGTAACTCTTGGAGGGGCGCTCGAGTTCATATTCCTCGGCCGCAAGGACTTGGGTCCATCTGTCTGCTAGCAAGTCTTGATCAGCTTGAAGCTGTTGTTGCTTTTTCTTCAGGATATTTGCTGTGGCCATAAGCCGGCGCTTGAAACGCTCCTGCTCGACGAGATCCTCAGGTACGATAAATTCTTCGTCGCCGAGGCTCACCTCGTCTTCGGAGAGAGGCATGTAATTGTCCTCCTCCGATTCTCCATCTGCTGCCTGCTCTGGAGGGCTAGCTTGTTCGCCCTCCCGCTCTACATCGTTCTGGAGGGGATTGTGGTTGTCTTCGGCACTGTCCAAAGTGTTATTATCTCTTGTGCCGGTATCACTACTTTTGCTGTGGCAGGACTTAGAGCACCACCGCTGACATCGACGATTGGGTTGCTTCTTGGAGGGGTCATCCTCCGCTGTCTCGTCACCATTGTCTTCTTTGGGGGTGTCCACCATGTATATATCATATGATGAGGTGGTGGTCCAGCGCCTTGTGGGCGGTGGTTCCTGTTCGTCTCCTGCATCTTCGTCCATACCGTCGATGTCTTCGGAGTTGAAGTCGAGCATGTTGGTTAAATCGTCGACAGTGGCTACTAAGTGGGTGGTGGGTGGGTAGCGAATTTCTTCGTCGTCCGCATCCCATTCTAGACGGACATAATTCGGCCAAGGTTCTCCTGACAAGGAGAGAGACCTTAATGAATTTAGCACATCGCCGAAAGGCGAGTGTTGAAAGATATCCGCGGAGGTGAACTCCATGATCGGCGCCCAATCGGATTCGATAAGCACGGATGCAGGCGGCTCGAAGTCCGTGGCCGGAGATGAATCCCGTGGTTCAGCGACACGGCTCTCGTAAGGGGTGAAGTCAGTATCCGACTCCATCACCACTAAGAGTGCGGCCTCCATGGCGGGGTCTATCCCTCCGTCCTCGGATGGCGCAATTTGCTCCGGATTGAAGGCCGGAGTAGTTGCAGATGCGATCTCCCGAACACTATCCGACGGCAGAGTGATGTCATGCTCGTCGTGATTGTGCGGCGCACCTGACATGGGCTCGAATCCGTCAAAGATCAAGTCTCCGCGGATGTCGGCATTGTAGTTTAGGTTTCCGAACCTGAACTGATGGCCAGGGGCGTAGCTCTCGATCTGCTCCAGATGGCCAAGCGAATTGGCCTGCAGTGTGAAGCCTCCGAATACGAAGATCTGTCCGGGGAGGAAAACCTCACCCTGGACCGCATCGTTACCGACGATCGAAGGGGCCATCGAGCCTTACGGTGACGGCACAGTGGAACTCTTAATGAAAGCAACAATGTCGGTGTCAAAACCAGCGGGTCTCGGGTAGGGGGTCCCTAACTGTGCGTCTAAGGCGGATGGTAACAGGAGGCAGGGGACACGATGTTTTACCCAGGTTCGGGCCTTCTTGATGGAGGTAATACCCTACGTCCTGCTTGATTTTTCTTGATGATATGAGTATTACAAGAGTTGATCTACCACGAGATCGTAGAGGCTAAACCCTAGAAGCTAGCCTATGGTATGATTGTATGTTGTCCTACGGACTAAACCCTCCGGTTTATATAGACACCGTAGGGGTTAGGGTTACACAGAGTCGGTTACAAGGGAGGAGATCAACATATTCATATTGCCAAGCTTGCCTTCCACACCAAGGAAAGTCCCATCCGGACACGGGATGAAGTCTTCAATCTTGTATCTTCATAGTCCAATAGTCTGGCCAAAGGACATAGTCCGGCTGTCCGGAGACCCCATAATCCAGGACTCCCTCAGTGACAAAGAGCTTGTCATAAATGGTTACGTCGATGCAAGCTTTGACACTGATCCGGATGACTCTAAATCACAAACTGGATACATATTTATATTGAATGGTGGAGTTGTAAGTTGGTGTTGTTCCAAGCAGAGCGTCGTGGCGGGATCTACGTGTGAAGTTGAGTACATAGCTGCTTTGGAAGCAGCAAATGAAGGAGTCTGGATGAAGGAGTTCATATCCGATCTAGGTGTAATACCTAGTGCATCGGGTCCAATGAAAATCTTTTGTGACAACACTGGAGCAATTGCCTTGGTGAAGGAATCCAGATTTCACAAGAGAACCAAACACATCAAGAGATGCTTCAATTCCATCCGCGATCAAGTCAAGGAAGAAGACACAGAGATTTGCAAGATACATACGGATCTGAATGTTGCAGACCCGTTGACTAAGCCTGTTTCATGAGCAAAATATGATCAGCACCAAGACTCCATGGGTGTTAGAATCATTACTATGTAATCTAGATTATTGACTCTAGTGCAAGTGGGAGACTGAAGGAAATATTCCCTAGAGGAAATAATAAAGTTGTTATTTATATTTCCTTATGTCATGATAAATGTTTATTATTCATTCTAGAATTGTATTAACCGGAAACTTAGTACATGTGTGAATACATAGACAAACAAAGTGTCCCTAGTATGCCTCTACTTGACTAGCTCATTAATCAAAGATGGTTAAGTTTCCTAACCATAGACATGTGTTGTCATTTGATGAACGGGATCACATCATTAGAGAATGATGTGATGGACAAGACCCATCCCTTAGCTTAGCATAATGATCGTTTAGTTTTATTGCTACTGCTTTCTTCATGACTTATACATATTCCTCTAACTATGAGATTATGCAACTCCAAATACCGGAGGAACACCTTGTTGTTGGGGAACATAGTAATTTCAAAAAAATTCCTACGCACACGCAAGATCATGGTGATGCACAACAACGAGAGGGAAGAGTGTTGTCCATGTACCCTCGTAGACCGTAAGCGGAAGCGTTATGACAACGCTGTTGATGTAGTAGTACATCTTCACGATCGACCGATCCTTGCACCGAAGGTACGGCACCTCCGCAATCTGCAAACGTTCGGCTCGGTGATGTCCCACGAACTCACAATCCAGTAGAGTGTTGAGCGAGAGCTTCGTCAGCACGAAGGCGTGATGACAGTGATGATGATGCTACCGGAACAGGGCTTCGCCTAAGCACCGCTACGATATGACCGAGGTGGATTATGGTGGAGGGGGGAACCGCACACGGCTAAGAGATCAATGATCAACGTGTGTGTCTATGGGGTGCCCCCTCCCCCGTATATATAGGAATGGAGGAGGGGGAGGGGGCCGGCTTCCTAGGCGCGCCCCAAGGGGAGTTTGATGACCCACAAGTATAGGGGATCTATCTTAGTACTTTTGATAAGTAAGAGTGTCGAACCCAACGAGGAGCAGAAGGAAATGATAAGCAGTTTTCAGTAAGGTATTCTCTACAAGCACTGAAATTACCAATAACAAATAGTTTTGTGATAAGATAATTTGTAACGAGTAACAAGTAATAAAAGTAAATAAGGTGCAACAAGATGGCCCAATCCTTTTTGTAGCAAATGACAAGCCTGGACAAACTCTTATATAAAGGTAAGAGGTCACGAGGACACATGGGAATTATCGTCAAGCTAGTTTTCATCACGTTCGTATGATTCACGTTCGGTACTTTGATAATTTGATATGTGGGTGGACCGGTGCTTGGGTACTGTCCTTCCTTGGACAAGCATCCCACTTATGATTAACCCCTATTGCAAGCATCTGAAACTACAAAAGAAGTATTAAGGTAAACCTAACCGTAGCATGAAACATATGGATCCAAATCAGCCCCTTACGAAGCAACTCATAAACTAGGGTTTAAGCTTCTGTCACTCTAGCAACCCATCATCTACTATTACTTCCCAATGCCTTCCCCTAGGCCCAAACAATGGTGAAGTGTCATGTAGTCGAGTTCACATGACACCACTAGAGGAGAGACAACATACATCTCATCAAAATATCGAACGAATACCAAATTCACATGACTACTTATAGCAAGACTTCTCCCATGTCCTCAGGAACAAACTTAACTACTCACAAATCATATTCATGTTCATAATCAGAGGGGTATTAATATGCATAAAGGATCTGAACATATGATCTTCCACCAAATAAACCAACTAGCTTCAACTACAAGGAGTAATCAACACTACTATCAACCCACAGGTACCAATCTGAGGTTTTGAGACAAAGATTGGATACAAGAGATGAACTAGGGTTTGAGATGAGATGGCGCTGGTGAAGATGTTGATGGGGATTGACCCCCTCCCGATGAGAGGATCGATGATGATGACGATGGTGATGATTTCCCCCTCCCGGAGGAAAGTTTCCCCGGCAAAACAGCTCCGCCGGAGCCCTAGATTGCTTCCGCCAAGGTTCCGCCTCGTGGCAGTAGAGTTTCGTCCCGTGAGCTAGCTTATCATTTTTCCTCGATGGAAGACCTCATATTGCATAAGATGGGCATCAGAGGGCTGCCAGGGGGCCCACGAGGCAGGGGGCGCGCCCAGGGGTAGGGCGCGCCCCCACCCTCGTGGATGGTGGGTGGCCCCCTCTGATACTTCTTTCGCCCAATATTTTTTATATATTCTGAAACGTGCTCCCGTGAAGTTTCAGGACTTTTGGAGATGTGCAAAATAGGTCTCTAATATTTGCTCTTTTTCCAGCCCCGAATTCCAGCTGCCGGCATTCTCCCTCTTCATATAAACCTTGTAAAACAAGAG
Source organism: Triticum urartu (assembly GCF_003073215.2). NCBI lineage: Eukaryota > Viridiplantae > Streptophyta > Magnoliopsida > Poales > Poaceae > Triticum > Triticum urartu. The sequence continues at coordinate 386,153,864 of NC_053026.1, read as the reverse complement.
AGAATAGGCATAAGTATTGTGACATAATGTGTAATAACAGCCCATAATGCAACAAAATCAATATAAAAGCATGATGCAAAATGGACGTATCAACTCCCCCAAGCTTAGACCTCGCTTGTCCTCAAGCGGAAGCCGAAATCGAAAAATATGTCCACATATTTAGAGATAGAGGTGTCGATAAAATAAAATACGGACATGAGGGCATCATGATCATTCTTAGACCAACATATATATATATATTGTCATATGATCTCTTATGCTAAAGTAACAATTCATTCACAGTTTCAAGTATGAATGATAAACTTCATTGAAAACCAACAAATTATAATATCAGTCATTGAAGGAATTGCAATTTATCATAACATCAGAAAGAGTCAATATAAGAGCTTTTCAGCAAGCCACATACTCAACTATCATTTAGTCTTTCACAATTGCTAACGCTCACGCAATATTTATGGGTATGAAGTTTTAGTTGGACACAGAGAAAGATAGGGGCTTATAGTTTTGCCTCCCAACCTTTTACCTCAAGGATAATGTTAACAATAATAGTTCATGAAAACTCACATCCAATTAGCTATATATATCAGGATCTTTCCAACACATTGTGCTTGCCAAAGGATAAAATGTAAAAAGGAAAAGGTGAAGATCACCATGACACTTGTATGAAGTATAAGACAAAAATAAAAGATAGGCCCTTCGCAAAGGGAAGCAGAGGTTGTCATGTGCTTTTATGGTTGTATGCACAAAATCTTAATGCGAAAGAACGTCACTTTATATTGCCACTTGTGATATGGACCTTTATTATGCAGTCTGTCGCTTTTATTTCTTCCATATCACACGATCGTATAAAGCTCATTTTCTCCCACACTAATAAGTCATACATATTTAGAGGGCAATTTTTTTATTGCTTGCACCGATGATAACTTACTTGAGGGATCTTACTCAATCCATAGGTAGGTATGGTGGACTCTCATGGAAAAACTGGTTTAAGGGTGTTTGGAAGCACAAGTAGTATCTCTACTTGGTGCAAGGAATTTGGCTAGCATGAGGGGGAAAGGCAAGCTCAATCATGTTAGATGATCAATGACAATATAATTTATCTCAGATGTAAGAAAACATAACCCATTACATTGTATTCCTTGTCCAACGTCAACTCTTTACCATGTCATATTTTAATGAGTGCTCACAATCATACAAGATGTCCAAGATAGTGTATTTATATGTGAAGACCTCTCTTTCTTTATTACTTCTTATTAATTGCAACGATGACCAAAACTATGTTTGTCAACTCTCAACAACTTTTATTCATCATACTTTTTATATGTGAAGTCATTACTCTCCATAAGATCCATATGATCTCTTTATTTCTTTTTATTCTTCCTCTTTTATTTTATTCCCTCAAGATCATAGCAAATAGTCAAGCCCTTGACTCAACACTAATCTTTATTATATATAGCTCACGGACTCGATTACATAGAAGGATCATAAGGCAAAACTCAAAAATAGATCATATTAAAACTTTATTGTACTAGATCAAGATATTACCAAAAGGATCGAACTAAGAAAAAGGTAAAGATAAAAGTGATGGTGGTACGATACCGGGGCACTCCCCCAAGCTTGGCAGTTGCCAAGGGGAGTGCCCATACCCATGTGTTTATGTCTCCTTTCTCGGAGGTAGTGATGATGGAGTTGTTGATGATGTAGGCTTGCCGTCCATCTTCCAAGGCATAGGCTCACCATCATAGGAGGATGATCGAGTCTCTGGGATCCTTGAATCTACAGCCAAACTCGTCCTCTTGAATCTGTATTCATACTCATAGTTTTGGTTTTGCAGGTCATAGATCTGGGCTTGGAGATGCTCGATTTTCTCGTGCAGCTTGAAGATGGTCTCTCCAATGTTTCTGGCATCTAGCTTGGCAGTGTTGGTGAACTCCGTGATCATTATGTGGTTGGTGTCGAGTCCATGTTCCACCATCTCCTAGCACTTGAAAACTTGTTGCTCCATTCCTTCGAGTCTTGTCTCCATGCTTCCGGTCCTCCTTGGTCCCTCAACATCGTGGATGTGCAGCAACCCCACACGCATCTCAATGGTTTGAGGGTGTTGCAACACCTCCATGAGGTAGGGTTTGATGACCTTCTCGAAGAACTTGTCCTTGGGGGCACTTGGAGACGTCATGGTGATCTAGATCTGTCAGAAAAACAGATCGAAACAAAGACAGAGAATATATGCGTGATACGGTGGTCAAAACCTATATAATGAATTTTTACCGACCAAAAGAAGAATCGTGCAAGAAAACAGAGTCCGGAGAGCACACGAGGTGCCCACGAGGCAGGGGCACGCCCAGGGGGTAGGGCGTGCCCTCCACCCTCGTGGAAGCCTCGTGTCCTTCCCGGACTGCTTCTTATTTTCCTATTTTCTTAAATATTTGAAAACAGAGAAAAATTGCTATTAGAACTGTTTTGGAGTCGGTTTACTTACCGTACCTCATACCTATTCCTTTTCGAAGTCTGAAACGTTCTGGAAAGTGTCCTTTATGTATTCCTTCGGGTTTACAGTTTCAATAACATTAGTTTCAACATTTATGGGGTCACCTGAGATATAATGTTTGATTCTTTGACCGTTCACCACCCTCGGATTTGTGCCTTCGAAGTTGTTGATTTTTATAGCACTGGAACAATAGACCTCCACGATGACGTAAGGACCTTCCCATTTAGAAAGGAGTTTTCCTGCAAAAAATCTTAAATGAGAGTTGTATAACAATACATAATCACCTACATTAAACTCACATTTTTGTATCCTTTTATCATGCCATCTTTTAACTTTTTCTTTAAAGAATTTGGCATCTTTCTTTTCCATAAGATATTTAATAGCAGCATGATTAGTGTGAGCAGTTACCTTAGAATCAACAATATAAGGTCTAAACTTATCACAAGCAAATACAACTGCCAAAAAATCTTTTTTCAGTAGTAGCATAATTTCTTTGAGCACTATCTAGGGTTTTACTAGCACATTGGATAACATTTAATTTCTTATCAACTCTTTGTCCTAGAACATCCCCTACAGCATAATCACTAGCATCACACATAATTTCAAATGGTAAATTCCAATCAGGAGGCTGAACAATAGGTGCAGAAATCAAAGCTTTCTTAAGTATTTCAAATGCTTCTACACAATCATCATTAAAGACAAATGGAACATATTTTTGTAAGAGATTAGTCAGAGGCCTAGAAATTTTAGAGAAGTCCTTAATGAACCTCCTATAAAAACAGGCATGACCAAGGAAACTTCTTATACCTTTAATGTCCTTAGGACACGACATCTTTTCAATGGCATCAACCTTAGCTTTATCAACTTCAATACCTCTTTCAGAAATTTTATGCCCCAAGACAATACCTTCATTAACCATAAAGTGGCACTTCTCCCAATTCAAGACAAGATTAGTTTCTTCACATCTCTGCAAAAATCGATCAAGGTTGCTTAAGCAATCATCAAAAGAAGTTCCATATACGGAAAAATCATCCATAAATACCTCAACAATCTTTTCACAAAAGTCAGAGAATATAGCAGTCATACATCTTTGAAAGGTAGTAGGTGCATTGCATAAACCAAAAGGCATATGTCTATAAGCAAAGGTACCGAAAGGGCAAGTAAAAGTTGCCTTTTCTTGATCCTCTTTTGACACAGGTATTTGAGAGAAACCTGAATAACCATCTAGAAAGCAAAAATGTGTATGTTTGGATAATCTTTCTAGCATTTGATCAATAAAAGGTAGACGGTAATGATCCTTTTTAGTAGCTTTATTTAATTTGCGGAAATCAATTACCATTCTATAACCTGTAACAATTCTTTGTGGGATCAGTTCATCTTTATCATTAGGAACAACAGTAATACCTCCCTTCTTAGGGACACAATGGACAGGACTTACCCACTGCTATCAGCAACGGGATAAATTATACCTGCCTCCAGAAGCTTTAGTATTTATTTTCTTACCATTTCTTTCATCTTAGGATTTAACCGTCGTTGGTGATCAACAACCGGTTTCGCGTCTTTCTCCAATTTTATTTTGTGCTGGCATAGAGTGGGACTAATGCCCTTAAGATCATCAAGAGTATATCCAATCGGAGCATGGTGCTTCTTCAGAGTTTTCAATAATTTCATTTCCTCATGCTCTGAAAGGTTAGCTCTAATAATAAAAGGATATATCTCTTTCCCATCAAGATAAGTATATTTAAGAGTATCAGGTAAAGGTTTAAGCTCAAACACGAGATCACCCTTGGGTGGAGGTGGATCCCCTAAAATCTCAACAGGCAAGTTGTGTTTCAAAATAGGCCCCTGTTTAAAGAATACTTCATCTATTTCCCTTATTTCATTCATAAACATATCATTTTTCATGGTCTAGCAAATATTGTTCTAAAGGATCATTAGGAGGCACGGAAATAGAAGCAAGACCAATAATTTCATCTTTACTAGGCAATTCTTCATCATGGGGTTGTCTACGAAATTTAGCAAAATTAAACTCATGAGACATATCCCCCGAACCAATAGTAACTACATCCTTCTTGCAGTCTATCTTAGCATTAACAGTATTCAAGAAGGGTCTACCAAATATAATGGGACAAAAGTTATCTTGTGGGGAACAAAGAACAAGAAAATCAGCAGGATAATGACTTTCTGACACAAGACTTCAACATCTCTAACAATCCCAACTGGTGAAATAGTGTCTCTATTGGCAAGCTTAATAGTAACATCAATTTCCTCTATCTCAGCAGGTGCAATATCATGCATAATTTCTTTATATAAGGAATGAGGTATTGCACTTGCACTAGCACCCATATCACATAAGCCATGATAGCAATGATCTCCTATTTTGACAGAAATAACAGGCATGCCTACAATAGGTCTATGTTTATTTTTAATATCGGGTCTAGCAATTCTAGCAGCTTCATCACAGAAGTAAATAACATGCCCATCAATATTATCGGCCAAGAGATCTTTAACCATAGCAATACTAGGTTCAACTTTAATTTGCTCAGAGGGAGTAGGTGCTCTAGTATTACTCTTACGAACCACAGCTGAAACTTTAGCATGCTCCTTTATTCTAACAGGGAAAGGTGGTTCCTCAATATAAGCAGTAGGAACAAACAGGATCATTATAAGTGATAGTCTTTTCTTCAACTTTAATAGGTGAAACTACTTTTACTTCAAATGGGGGGTTATATTTAAACCACTTCTCCTTAGGGAAATCAACATGAGTAGCAAAGGATTCACAGAAAGAAGCTACTATCTCAGAGGCAAGTCCATATTTAGTGCTAAATTCACGGAAAGCATCGGTATCCATAAAAGATTTAACACAATCAAACTTAGGTGTTATACCTGACTCCTTACCTCCGTCGAGGTCCCAATCTTCAGAGTTGCTTTTAATTATTTCCAATAAATCCCATTTGAATTCAATAGTCTTCATCATAAATGAGCCAGTTCAAGAAGTATCGAGCATGGAGCAATTATCGAGAGAAAGCCGAGCATAAAATTTTTGAATAATAATTTATCTTGAGAGCTCATGATTGGGGCATGAATATAACATTGACTTAAGCCTCCCCCAAGCTTGAGCGATGCTTTCTCCTTCACGAGGCCAAACATTATATATATAATTACGATCACGTTCAACAAGATGCATATGATAAAACTTCTGATGAAATTCCAATTTCAATCGGTTGTAGTTCCATGATCCCATATCATCACATAGCCTAAACCATGTCAATGCCTTTCCGTTCAAAGACAAAGGGAAGACCTTCTTCTTGATAACATCCTCGGGCATACCTACAAGCTTAAATAATACACAAACTTCATCCACATAGATTAGGTGCAAATCGGGATGTATTGTTCCATCACATGTAAAAGGATTAGCTAGCAGTTTCTCTATCATACCTGAAGGAATTTCAAAGTAAACATTTTTAGTAGGTTCAGTAGGTTGGGGAACAACTCTTTGCTCCACTGGTTGGGGTGAAGATACCCCGAACAAACCCCTCAAAGGATTATGTTCCATAGTAACAAGTGACAGTAAATTTCAGCACACTATATGAATTTTTCCTTACCAAATTCGACGTACCAAAAGCATTCACTCCCCGGCAACGGCGCCAGAAAAGAGTCTTGATGACCCACAAGTATAGGGGATCTATCGTAGGCCTTTCGATAAGTAAGAGTGTCGAATCCAACGAGGAGCAGAAGGAAATGATAAGCAGTTTTCAAAAAGGTATTCTCTACAAGCACTGAAATTATCGGTAACAAATAGTTTTGTGATAAGATAATTTGTAAAGGGTAACAAGTAATAAAAGTAAATAAGGTGCAGCAAGATGGCCCAATCCTTTTTGTAGCAAAGGACAAGCCTACACAAACTCTTATATAAAGGAAAGCGCTCCCGATGACACATGGGAAGTATCGTCAAGCTAGTTTTCATCACGTTCATATGATTCGCGTTCGGTACTTTGATAACTTGATATGTGGGTGGACCGGTGCTTGGGTACTGTCCTTCCTTGGACAGGCATCCCACTTATGATTAACCCCTATTGCAAGCATCCTCAACTACAAAAGAAGTATTAAGGTAAACCTAACCATAGCATGAAACATATGGATCCAAATCAGCCCCTTACGAAGCAACTCATAAACTAGGGTTTAAGCTTATGTCACTCTAGCAACCCATCATCTACTTATTACTTCCCAATGCCTTCCCATAGGCCTAAACAATGGTGAAGTTTCATGTAGTCGACGTTCACATGACACCACTAGAGGAGAGACAACATACATCTCATCAAAATATCAAACGAATACCAAATTCACATGACTACTTATAGCAAGACTTCTCCCATGTCCTCAGGAACAAACATAACTACTCACAAATCATATTCATGTTCATAATCAGAGGGGTATTAATATGCATAAAGTATCTGAACATATGATCTTCCACCGAATAAACCAACTAGCATCAACTACAAGGAGTAATCAACACTACTAGCAACCCACAGGTACCAATCTGAGGTTTTGAGACAAAGATTGGATACAAGAGATAAACTAGGGTTTGAGATGAGATGGTGCTGGTGAATATATTGATGGGGATTGACCCCCTCCAGATGAGAGGATCGATGGTGATGATTTCCCCCTCCCGGAGGGAAGTTTCCCCGGCAGAAGAGCTCCGCTGGAGCCCTAGATTGGTTTCGCCAAGGTTCCGCCTTGTGGCGGCGGAGTTTCGTCCCGTGAGCTAGCTTATCATTTTTTCCTCGATGAAAGACCTCATATAGCAGAAGATGGGCATCAGAGGGCTGCCAGGGGGGCCACGAGGCAGGGGGCGCGCCCCCACCCTCATGGATGGTGGGTGGCCCCCCTCTGGTACTTCTTTCGCCCAATATTTTTTAATTCTGAAACGTGCCCCCGTGAAGTTTCATGACTTTTGGAGATGTGCAGAATAGGTCTCTAATATTTGCTCCTTTTCCAGCCCAGAATTCCAGCTGCCGGCATTCTCCCTCTTCATATAAACCTTGTAAAACAAGAGAGAATAGGCATAAGTATTGTGACATAATGTGTAATAATAGGCCATAATGTAATAAATATCAAAGTAAAAGCATGATGCAAAATGGACGTACCAGATTCCTACTCCCACCGGGAGTAGGATTCCCCCCTTTCCCTAGTTGGATTAGGAGAGAAGGAAGGGGGAGGAAGGAGGAAGGAAAGGGGGGGGTCGGCCCCCCTCCCAATTCAGATTGGGCTTGGGGGGCGCCCCCTCCTTTGCTCCTTTCTCCTCTCTCCCACTATGGCCAAATAATGCCCATATACCTCCCGGGGGGTTCCGGTAACCTCCCGGTACATCGGTAAATGCCTGATCTCACCTGGAACCATTCTGATGTCCAAATATAGTCATCCAATATATTTATCTTTATGTATCAACCATTTCGAGACTCCTCGTCATGTCCGTGATCATATCCGGGACTCTGAACTACCTTCAGTACATTAAAACACATAAACTCATAATATGATCGTCACCGAACGTTAAGCGTGCGGACCTTACGGGTTCGAGAACTATGTAGACATGAACGAGACACGTCTCCGGTCAATAAACAATAGCGGAACCTGGATGCTCATGTTGGTTCCTACATATTCTACGAAGATCTTTATCGGTCAAACCGCATAACTATATACGCTGTTCCCTTTATCATCGGTATGTTACTTGCCCGAGATTCGATCGTCGGTATCTCAATACCTAGTTCAATCTCATTACCGGCAAGTCTCTTTACTCATACCGTAATGCATCATCCCGCAACTAACTTATTAGTCACAATGCTTGCAAGGCTTATAATGATGTGCATTACCGAGAGGGCCCAGAGATACCTCTACGATACTCGGAGTTACAAATCCTAATCTCAATCTATGCCAACTCAACAAACACCATTGGAGACACCTGTAGAGCACTTTTATAATCACCCAGTTATGTTGTGACGTTTGGTACACACAAAGTGTTCCTTCGGTATTCGGGAGTTGCATGATCTCATAGTCATAGGAACATGTATAAGTTATGGAGAAAGCAATAGCAACAAACTAAACGATCATCATGCTAAGCTAACGGATGAGTCAAGTCAATCACATCATTCTCTAATGAGGTGATCCCATTAATCAAATGACAACTCATGTCTATGGTTAGGAAACATAACCATCATTGATTCAACGAGCTAGTCAAGTAGAGGCAAACTAGTGACACTCTGTTTGTCTATGTATTCACACATGTACTAAGTTTCTGGTTAATACATTTCTAGCATGAATAATAAATATTTATCATGATATAAGGAAATAAATAATAACTTTATTATTGCCTCTAGGGCATATTTCCTTCAGTCTCCCACTTGCACCAGAGTCAATAATCTAGTTCACATCATCATGTGATTTAACACCAATAGTTCACATCTTTATGTGATTAGTTCACATCTCCAGGTGACTAATACCCAAAGGGTTTACTGGAGTCGATAATCTAGTTCACATCACTATGTGATTAACACCCAAAGAGTGATAATTTTTTGCTTGTGAGAGAAGCTTAGTCTACGGGTCTGCAACATTCAGATCCATATGTATTTTGCAAATTTTATGTCTACAATACTCTGCACAGAACTACTCTAGCTAATTGCTCCCACTTTCAATATGTATCTAGATCGAGACTTAGAGTCATCTAGATCGATGTAAAAAGGTTGCATCGACGTAACTCTTTACGACGAACTCTTTTATCACCTCCATAACCAAGAAATATTTCCTTAGTCCTTTAAGGATAATTTTGATCGCTGTCCAGTGATCTACTCCTAGATCACTATTGTACTCCCTTGCCAGAATCATGCTAAGGTATACAATAGGACTGGTACACAACATAGCATACTTTATAGAACCTATGATTGAGGCATAGGGAATGATTTTTCATTCTCTTTCTATTTTCTGCTGTGGTCGGGTTTTCAGTCTTTACTCAACTTCACACCTTGCAACACAGGCAAGAACTCCTTCTTTGACTATTCCATTTTGAACTACTTCAAAATCTTGTCAAGGTATGTACTCATTGAAAAATCTTATCAAGCGTCTTGATCTATCTCTATAGATCTTGATGCTCAATGTGTAAGCAGCTTCATCGAGGTCTTTCTTTGAAAAATTCTTATTCAAGTATCCTTTTATGCTATCCGGAAATTCAGTATCATTTTCGATCAACAATATGTCATCCACATATAATATCAGAAATGCTACAGAGCTGCCACTCACTTTCTTGTAAATACAGGCTTCTCCAAAAGTCTGTATAAAACTATATGCTTTGATCAACTCATCAAAGCATATATTCCAACTCTGAGATGCTTGCACCAGTCCATAGATGGATCGCTGGAGCTTGCACACTTTGTTAGCACCTTTAGGATTCACAAAACTTTCTTGTTGTATCATATACATCTCTTCTTTAAGAAATCTATTAAGGAATGCAGTTTTGACATCCGTTTGCCAGATTTCATAAAATGTGGCAATTGCTAACATGATTCGGACAGACTTAAGCATCACTACGTGTGAGAAAATCTAATCGTAGTCAACACCTTGAACTTGATGAAAACCTTTTGCAACAAGTCGAGCTTTGTAGACAGTAACATTACCGTCAGTGTCAGTTTTCTTCTTGAAGATCCATTTATTCTCTACACTACAAAAAAAGACATCCGTGACATTTTGGGCCGAACGAATTTTTTTTCTGTCATACATATGACACTTCTATGATGATAATTGTGACAAAACCCGGTATCATCATAGATGTGGTGGGCTCCTACTTCTATGACAAAAAATCATGACAAAAAATGGGCTTTTCGTCCTGGGCGGGCCGGAGACGCAGCTGCATGACATTCTTTGGGTCGTCCATGACGGAAAAAACCATGGTAGAAGCGAGGGCAAGGAAAATTTCGGGGAGTTCCCAGTTACGGTGGGAGGTCGGGGGCCGAGCGATGCACGCTTCTCTCGTACACGTGCGTGTGTGTGTGCAAGGCGTTGGCCATAACTGAACCCGAGCGACGCGTTGGGCTCTAACTGAACCCGAGCGATTGCACTGCAGGCTACGCATTACTGAACCCGAGCGATCGATCGATGGCTGTTAACTGAACCCGATCGAGGATTCCTTCGGTACTACTGCTAAATGAAGCCGATCTATGCTGCCTCTGGATGAACAGTGAGCGTTGCGGGGGGTTTGGATGAACAGTTCCCGGTGGGGGTGGATGAACATGACCCCGTGGTGTTGCCTCTGGATGAACAGGACCCCGATCGATCGAGCCGATTGGGGCTGGATGAACAGGACCCCGTGGAGGGCTGGATGAACATGACCCCGTGGAGGGCTGGATGAACAGGACCACCCCGTGGAGGGCAGGATGAACAGTAGATGGTGGAGGGCAGGATGAACAGTAGCCCGTGGAGGAATGGTTGAACAGGAGCCCGTGGAGAGGTCTGGTTGAACAGTAGTCGATGGAGTAGCGCGTGGTGGAGGCTGGATGAACAGTCGCAAGTGGAGGCTGGAGGAGGTCGACGGTGGATGAACAGTAGCTCGTGGAGGCTGGAGGGGGTCGACGGTGGATATGAACAGTATCCCGTAGAGTCCCGTTTTGCGGTATGCCATACCGCTCCCGATGAACAGGACCCCCGTTTCAACCGTAGCGCTCCAACACAAGTCCGTTTCGTCTGTTTTGCGGTATGCCACACCCCTCCCGATCAATAGGATCCCCGTTTCGACCGTAGGAGGTCCGTTTCCTCCGTTTTGCGGTATGCCAGACCCCTCCCGATGAACAGGATCCCATTTCGAACATGGCCGGTCGAACACAAGGCCGTTTCCTCCGTTCTGCGGTACGCCAGGCCTCGTTTCCATCGCCTGTTCCGTGCAAGCCCTCCCGATGAACACGACGCATTCCGTTGCCTCCCCATGAACACGATGCATTCCATTGCCTCCCCATGAACACGACGCATTCCGTTGCCTCCCCATGAAGACGACGACGACGTTGTTTCTCCATTCCGACCCAACCATGTACATGAGCCCTGGCCGTACGTATGCGCGAGTAGGCGTTCGAGACCCCGCCCGTATGTACACATACGTGACCGTATTTTCTTTCTTGCACTCTGGCCGCCTCTACTACGACACGTGTGCGCGTCTACATCCACCAGTATATATGTACATACATGTTCGCGACCAGAATGACAACGCTACGTACGCTTCGACCAGGTGGGTCCCGACTGTCAGGCACTTCCTTGCGTGCGAAGATGTAGCTGGTGGGTCCCAATAGTCAGGGGGCGAAATACGGTGGCCCGTCCGGTGGGTCCCCGCTGTCAGGTGGAGGAATAATTATTTTGCATGTAATAAGGAGGCACTTCCTTGCTACGGCCGTGGACCCAGCTGTCAGCCTCTCCACGTACAGTCCATGTCCGATGGAAGCCGTTCCTTGACCACGTTGACCACGCGCGCCGAGAGCACCAGGGCGGTGGACGACGGCGAGGCCTAGGAAGGGGACGACGCGGAGCCGGGGAAGACACGGTAGTGGATGCCCACACGTAGAGGAGTACGAGGGTTCACTGGTTCGCTGTGGTGTGAGGCTGCCGTCGCCGCAGAATAACAGGGGGTGTGGGTGAGTAGCGGGATGGCCTAGCCAGCGGTGGGAGTAGTAGGGAGCGGTGAGGCCTCCGTCGCATCACAGCCGGCCATGGGAGGCAGGAGCATGAGGCACGACCGGTGCTGGTTTGGGCAGCTAGAGCAAGAAGACCAGAGGTTGAAGAAGCACTACGGCCGTTGGATGGACATCGTACGGTCACTAGAGCTAGAATCATGCATATTGACTAAGTTGACAAAGCCCTCCGTCCCCGTCAATGTAGGCCCACAAGTCAGCCTGCCACTATACTTGGTCCCAGCTAACAGGGGGAGTATTCATTTTTTTTGTGCGTAATAAGAAGGCACTTCCTTGCATGCGAAGATATAGCTGGTGGGTCCGAGCTATCAGCGGAGATAACGTTTTTTCGCGAAATACAGAGGCCCTTTCGGTGGGTCCCTGATGTCAGGTGGAGGAATCATTATTTTGCACGTAATAAGGAGGCATTTCCTTGCGTGCGGCCATGGACCCAGCTGTCGGCCTCTCCACGTAAAGTCCACTTCAGATGCATGTCGGTCGTTGACCAGGCCGCGCCGAGAGCACCAGGGCGGTGGACGACGGCGAGGCCTAGGAAGGGAACGACACGGAGGCAGGGAAGACTCGGCAGTTGTTTCCCACGCGGAGGGGAGCATGACTATACGAGGGTTTACTGGTTCGTCTGCCGTCGCCGGAGAATAACAGCAGGTGTGGGTGAGTAGAGGGATGGCTAGGCCAGCGATGGGAGTACGGTGGGGTGGTGAGGCCTGCGTGGCAGTAGAGCCGGCCGCGGGGAGGAGGGAGCAGGCAGTCCCGCCGGTGCCTGTTTGAGCGGCTAGAGCAGGAAGAGCAGAGATTGAAGAAGCATGACGGTCGTTGGATGGCCATCCAACAGTCACTGTTTGTGCGTCAACCTTTTTTTAGGAAAGCCTCAAATCCGTGGAAAACAGCATACAGCCCATCTGCCATTATTTCTAATAATTTACAGCCCATTTGCTAATTATTAAGGTTTTTTTGGAGCCCATATTCTTTTTGTTAGCATTACAGCCCATATTGTGGCCATGGTTAAAAAATTATAGGAAATTTTGCATATTTCGGTGTGGTCCGGACTGTTTTAATCCCGAAATTTCGACTCACATTCAAACTGATTTTAAAAATAAATGTATATCAATATAAAATCCAACAAATTCTCCACGCATAAAAATTAATGTAATTTCAAATCTCGAAATGAAAAAAAGATATTTGAAACTAATTGCCGGTTTGATGTGTTTTAAAAATGTATAGCCCATTTCTCATTACTGATGGGCCATTTTCTCGGCCAGCCGAATGAAAGCTCTCCTCGTCTTGAAAGATTTGCAGCCCAACAGGCCTGACAAAGCGACTTACTTGGCAAATCACAAAAAAACCGGGTTGTGGCCGTGGACCCAGCTGTCAGCCTCTCCACGTACAATACTCTTCCGATGGAATGTCGTTGACAGTGTTGACCATGCAGCGCTGAGAGCGCCAAGGCGGTGGACGACGGTGAGGCCTAGGAAGGGGATGACGCGGAGCCGGGGAAGACGCGGCAGTGGATGCCCATGCAGAGAGGAGTATGAGGGTTCACTGGTTCGGCTGCGGTGTGAGGACGCCGTCGCCGCAGGGCCTGGCTAGCGGTGGGAGTAGTAGGGGGCGATGAGGCCTCATCGGCAGCACAGCCAGCCACTGGAGGCAGGAGCAGGTGGTCTCCCCGGCGCTGGTTTGGGCGGCTGGTGCAAGAAGAGCAGCGATTGAAGAAGTAGTAGGACCATTCGATTCAAATCCAACAGTTACTGCTGCTAGAATCGTTTGTTGACTAAGTTGACAAGCCTTGCGTACGCGTCAACTTAGTAGGACCACAGGTCAGCCTCCCAACCGGTGCGCCCCAGATGTCAGTGGGAGGAATCATTTTTTCGCGTAATAAGGAGGCAGTTGATTGCGTGCGGCCAGGCCAGCGGAGGGAGTAGGGTGGGCAGGGGAAGCCTGCGCGGCATCACAGCGGGCCACAAGAGGAGGGAGCAGGCAGTCCCACCGGTACTAGTTTAGGCGGCTGGAGCAGGAAGATCAGAGATTGAAGAAGCACATCGGCCGTTGGATGGACATCCAACACTAACTGCTTCTAGAATCGTGTGTTCACTGACAAAGCCTTGCGTAAACAAGTTAGCCTCAAAATCTATGGCGTGTACATCCCATTTGCTATTATTTTTATAATTTTTACTCATTTTCTAATTCATATGGAATTTATTGCAGCCCGTTTTCCATTTTTAGAATTGCTGGCCATTTTCTGGTCAGTACCAGGGTCAAAAAATTAACTAAATATGTCGGAAATTTTGAAAATTCGCAAATTTTTGCTGGGGAACGAAATATTCTTAATCCAAAAATTAATAACCATACTAAAACAAATTTAAAAATGAATTAGTACTATGTCATGTAAAATACAATGAAATACGTATAAGATATCAGTGAAGAACAAAAACAAAAAAAGAAACTTATATCCCATTTGCTATAAATTTTTTGGAATTTTCAACCCCTTTTGATATTACTTTTAACAGACATTGACCATACTCTTAAGCCAGGCCGGAATGCACCCCTCCTCGTCTTGAAAGATTTGCAGCCCAGTAATTCGGAGAAAACAAATAGGCCTAGCTTGGGTATTCTTCAAAAAGAAATACTGGGCTACCTATTTTCCCAAAGAACCAGTGCATGAGCATTTAGCTTTATTTATTTATTTATTTACTTATTTATGTTTAGGGGACCATGAGCATGTACCTGGGCCGGATTCATGTGAGAGCCTCCCTTCTAGTTAATTATGGGCTTCTCTATTGGGCCTTCATCAGTGGGCTGCATGTTATCAACAAGTGGAAAATGTGTTCCGGGTTTCAAAAAAAATGTGTTCCGTATGATAAATAGTATGCGCTACATACGGTACGGGGCACTAAAGGATTGAACCGTGCAACGACTTCCAAAACATTTTGTTTGTCGTTCTAACAACACATTCATTCAACCAACAGACGAAATATACTACTGATTGTACATTGAAAATAGCAGCAGCAGCAACCAGGGCTGGGGGTGCAACAGAAGCAGTAAGCAGGCCAGAAGAGTGAAGATGCAGCTCTCTCTTCCAAACCAAACATCAGCCATCATTACAAAAGGGCTACCAAAAAAGAACAAGTGTATGCATCAAACTAAATAAAGATCCTACTACACCAAGTGTACGTATCTAACTAACTGGCTCAGTTAGACGTTACTATTTTTTTCGAAACGGAGGCAAAAGAATTGCCTCGTCGATTAATTGAGAAGAAGAGAATTGCCTGGTTAATCTACGGAAAACCGGGCTAAAACCGAAGACGTTACTATTTATTAAGCTACAGTGAAGTCGCAGATGGAGAGGAGTGGGAAACTTCACTGGTTCGGGTGTGCGGCAGCACAGCCGCGGTGCCGCCCACGGGAGACAGGAGCAAGAATAGAGGTTGAAGAAGGAGCACGGCTGTTGGATTAACATCCAACGGTCCAGCTGCTAGAATCATTTGTTGATTAAGTTGACAAAGCCGTGCGTACACGTCCACTTAGTAGGCCCACAAGTCAGTCACCAAATCTGATGGGACCCAGCTATCAACGGGATGAATAATTTTTTTCGCAAAACAAGGAGGCACTTCCTCCCGTGCGAAGATACAGCCGGTGGGTCCTAGCAGTCAGGTGGATGAAACATTTTTTCAGCTTAATAAGGAGGAACTTTCCTTGCATGCGACCATGGACCTCATGGGTCCCAGCCATCAGGCTCTCCACGTAAAGTCCTCTTCCGATGACTCTTGTTTGTTGACCACGCCGCACCGAACGCAGCAAGGCGGTGGACGACGGCAAGGCCCCGGACGGGAACGACTCAGAGATGGGAAACGCGGCAGTGGAGTCGCGGATTGAGAGGAGGAGAAGAGTTATAACTGGTTCTGTTGCGGCGTGGGGCTGTAGTCTATGAAGAATAACAGGAGGTGTCGAGGGGTGGAGGGATAGCCTAGCCGGCGGTGGGGTAGCGCTTCACAGCGATGCGTGCTAAGCAGAGCCGCTAGCCGCCGGAGGCCGGACCAGGCAGTCCCGGCGACGCTGGAGGAAGAAGACGAGAGATTGAAGGTGCATGCCGGTCGTTGGATATAAATCCAATGGCTGTGGATGACACAATCATTTGTTGACCAAGTTGACAACGCCCTACGTAGGCTTCGACCTATTGGCCCACATGTCAGCCTCCAAAAATGTGGCATATATTTAACCCATGTTTTCTAGAATGTACAGTCCATTTGCTGGGCTGGGTGAACAAATAATTTCGCGTCAATCAAGCCCATTTATATTTTCTAAGAAATCCCAGCCCATTTGCACTTCCTTGAAATACACGTATTAGGTGGGCTCGTTATATATACTCCCTCCGTCCGGAAATACTTGTCATCAAATTGGATAAAAGGGATGTATCTAGATGTATTTTAGTTTTAGATACATCCCTTTTTGTCCATTTTGATGACAAGTATTTTCGGACGGAGGGAGTATAATGTTATGTTAGAAGGAGCAATTACTATCAAAGAATAAACCGGAGAGGCACATTATATATATATATAATAGCGAGTTATTGCTCAAAATAAAAATGAGCGCGTTATTATTAAATTGGTCCTTAAAATCTTCGCAAGCTTTTGTATGCAATCACCAGGATTTTCCTTGGCTGTGAGTCAAAAACAACCAGGATTTTCCTTGCCAACTTCCATTAAACATTTAATTTTATAAGTTGGGATGCTTTTATAATGTATATATAAGTCTCTATAAAATATACCATAATAGTAATAATATAATTATATATAATGTGGTTAGAAGGGAAAACATAAATTGGACACAGCATTACTTTTATAAGAGACCTGCGTTTTATACCCCACAGTAGGCATACTAACAAGGTCACACACAAATACAACAGAAAAGGTAAACATTCATATCAAACTCAAGTTCACAGGACACGTTCATATCCATAGCCAACATTCACAATGAACAACTCAAAAGATACATATATACACAAGCTCAGCATATCTATGCATCCAAATGATTGATAGATCACACGAAAATATTCATACATAATTTACAAAGAGATTCAGATATACACATGTTCAGTATGTTTATGCATCCAAATGATTGAGATGACAACCAATATGATCCATGGACGAACTTTAATTACCTAGGGTACAGACTGGTAAATGGTGTTCAATCGAAGGTACTTCTTGCTAAAATTAGTTCTTGTACGAATAAACTTTCGAGTACATAAGAGGCAGCACAGCCAATCTGAACTTTGCTTGTAGGTTTATCCTCAAATAGTGGCCTCGTGCCGAGGGAGGTTTGAGCAACTTGGCCACTACTTTCATCCAACCACTTTACTGGGTCATCTTGGTCCTGTATCTCACCAAAATTCTACATTGAAGACGAGAAAGGAGGCGGTTGAGAAAATGAACCACCCAATTTTTTTGTGTAGTTCAACTGAAATAGAGCATCCTTGGCGTGCAGACCAATTAAGTGCCAGATGAATATACGCGTTAACCAACTTTTCAAGAATCTTTAGACTCCATGCCATATAGTTCGCTACCATATGTGTCGATAACCAAAAGGCACAAATTGGGACCAAAGACTGAACTGCGTTTTTCTGGGCTATGCACCAAGCAATATTTTTGGCGTTCACTCTCCTAACACTTGGAGTTTGACAATTGGTTGATGCCGTTTGATACTCGAATGAATATAGGCACTTCTTGTCAACATCGATGCTTGTCTGAGTGAACTTTGGAGTACATAGCAGCAGCATAAGTACCTGTCCATCTGATCATTTTGTGTAGTTCTACTGAAATCACCCGATGTAATGATTTGCCTGCGAGTTCAGGCTCCAAACTACTCCTTTATGAAATCGGCAAACAGTAGCACAATACCAAATTACCAATACATATGACAGGCACAATAATCAGGATAAAGACTAGTACCAACCTGTGTGAGGTAGCATATCAATTACTATTTCCTTTGACTGGAAGCTGAGATAAGCCATGCGACTGACAGCAAAGGAAGAAAGCATGCGGAGTTTAGCGACTGACAGAAAAGGACGGAAGCTGTCGAGGCAATGAAGCACCCAAAGTTTTTGTGCAGTTCCACCAAAATCGAGCATCCCTGTTGGCACATATATTGAGAGAGTGAGATTACTGTAATAGTGGGACTAGTTTATGAAACATACACTAATAAATAGAAGCACCCTCATTATCTTAATGGGTAAAGTTAGCAACATAGTAGTCTTGCTTAAAGAGAGGTATTAGTTTATTTAATCAGTGCCAATTAGCTGAACTCAACACTCAAAGCATTGCCATTTATCATAGGTTGCAAAACTTTAACGTGCAAAGATAAAGGAGTTTCTCATGACAGTAGCACGATACAAATAGAGATGACAGCAAACTAATATGGATGAAGGCCTTAGGCCCGTACCAACCTGAGAAAAAAAGCTTACTAATGTAGTCCCATAAGAGATGATAAAGCACTCAATGGAATCACACAATAGTATATATTTTTGTGCACTTCAAATGTATGGTTGAAATCACTCTTGTTTACCAGTGCTGAGATTATATCGAAAGATTATCAAGAACTTCCAGCAGAGTTAAAGCACTGGCTGGGATACAGTTCATTGTATTGTCTTGTGTAGTTCCATTTAATGTATGATTGGCACAACATGATCCCTGTTTGCACAAGTAGGAACAAGGTGAAACCTTCATTAGCTTAGTGAGAAAGGATAGGAAGACATTAGCATATTACTCAACCAGTAGCATCAAATTCATGATGGACAATACGCAAAAACATTGCCTCATTGAACCAATGGCAATAAATTGACATGCAAAACAATAGCACTATTATGTCATGACACTAATAATATTCCCTCCCTGCTCCACCACATGATTCACCTCCATAGATAAACATACACACGTACATGATTTAGCATAGGGTCCTACTAAAGATTTGTTTAACTCCAACAGGAAAATTAATAAATTAGTGGTACTTAAGTACTCCTAATTAATTAAGTGAGATAGCAGAAGTGGAAGGGCTCCCTGGAGGATTGTCTCACATGTAAGGTAGTCGTTGCCGGAGCCCTTGAATGGCCTCGACTGAGGCCTCTGGCTTCAGCAAGATCGCCTTGGCACTGTTTATTCTTCTTCTTCCTCTTCATGCTATGTTTCTCTTTCTCCTCACCAGTTGGTGAAACCAAGTACATGATTGGCCTTCTAATTCAGAATTGCTTTTGTCAGTGAGGGAGTACAAGTGTACTAGTAAAAAACAGCATTATTTTCTCATGGCAGTTGAAAAATAGAGATGAACACATGCATTAAATATCATTCTTACCTAAAGGAAGGTTATGGCGCCAATATGGATGATGAGGATTGGAACACAGATCTCCCTTTGTGTAGTTCCACCAAAATGAACCAACTGTTCCATTCTGACATTCCAGTTAAACAACACAAAAGTCACTTCTTTTAAGAAGAGTTTTGTGCAGTGCACCAAAAGGTCACAACAGTAACCAGGTGAATTGGATATCCCTGTTTGCACAAAAAGGCACAGAGGAAACAGTCAGAGTCTTAAAAAATTACAGGCAAAAACATTTGGCTAAACTTGTCATGGCTTATAATAGTGGGTGCACCAGCAATCCAGCACCATGTACGTAAACAGGGGCATAAAGTGGTGATTCATAGTTTGTTGCCCCGAGAAACAAACATCCAAGAAACATATCTGGGTTGGTCCCATTTTTGTTCACTCTAGCCACCTACTCCTATGTGTGGATAGCAAATCTAGTCCTGGCCATACCACTGTGTACAGCGTTACCCCTATATTTCCCTTTTCGACCAAGAGACCGGTTGGATGACCAGTCTATACTACTTTCACCCCCTTTCCTTCCTGTTTGTACCAAGTCCGATGTACATACTAAATTCCCCCACCCCCACTTTATTTCTTGTTTGAACCAAGTACTACAAGATTCGACTCCATGAAGTAGCTTTACCTCTAACAATAGAAGAAAAAAATATGTGACGTCGAACCATCCGATCGAGAGGGGCTGAGAGGTAGAAAATGATGCACATGCAACGACATAGCGAGCTGGGGAAGTAGAGCTAAGGCGGTTTTGAACGAAGATATACCTGAAGGTCGTCGGGATGTGGATAGGTGGGCGGCGGGAGGCCGGATCCGCCCACAGGCAACGACGAAGGGATCGGAGGACCTCCCGCGTCGGCGCTCGGCCAGAGATAACGGTGCGGCCGGCAGTGAGTCTCCTCCCTCGCTGTCGATGACGGCCTAAACGCTACCCCTCCTCCCGTTCACTGGCGGAGGGGGATACGTCCGGATCTGTAACCAGCGGTGAGGATAGAAAGCCAGTGTTTTTTGAAGGTAGAAAGACAGTGTTACTACCCCTATCTTGTTTAAATCTGGAGAGGATGAGAGTGTGTGAATAGAGCAACCCTAGAAAGCAAGCGCGGAGGCTCCGGCCTATATATACGTAGTGAGAAACCCTAGCAAGCAAGCAACCCCTATCTTCGTCAACTCGTACAAGACCAAGAAATTTGATTACTACAACGCCCTCTCCCTCGCGGACTGAGCTCCGGTGCCTTAACTGCACCTGCCTTTGGCTGCATGATAGGAGGGCCAACCACCTATTGGGCCCACCTGTCATGGACATAAAGGCAGGAGCAGTAAGTTGAAGCTTTCGCTATCCCTCCCGCACGAGGTGGACGGACATGCAGCAGTGGATTCGATATTGTAGAAGTAGGAGTAACATCATTATTGTTCGTCTTCTCGAAGAGGCGAAGAGCCAAGCGCAACTCGAACGTGGCAGTTGCAAACGCTCGCGTGGTGCTGTTCCTTGGAGTATTAGCCAGGCTCTTGCATGAGACAAAATTGCTATTGTTTAACAATTAAACTCCATTATCCATTGGTTGATACTCATTCTGCACAGGTCCACGCGCTTAGCACCGTTTCCTCCTGGGGTCACCAATGTTTATTTGCTAATTAATAGCATTGCATGCAATGAACTAGCCATTGCAAGTCATTAAAAGCATGCACACCCCTCATCTCTTATTGGTTGATATGTCAAGAAACAAGGTAGAAGTTAATGCACCACGCCTAAGTGTTTTGGGACTATTTGGTTTTCGTAAGATGACTTACACACCTAGACGGTGGGAGTAGTATAGCCCTGTAAACCGGAAAGGGGTATTTGCCTTTCTAGAGATTTCAACAAGTGACTAGACTACACCGTGTGCAGTACTCCCTCCCTTCCGGTTTATAGGCCTCAAATCTCAAATCTCATGAACCAAGGCATTTTGCGATTGGAGGAATGTATCTCGTACTTTACAAAACTACCCTAATTAAACTCATGCATTAATTACATAGTTCTCTCGTTTTCCTCTCCGCCTTGGTCGCGGTGCACAATATTGAGCACTCTTATATGACTAGCCGCTCTATCTACATGTGGGACATTTCAAAGCATCTGGGCCCGCGTGCCATCCACCAAATCACAGCGAAGTGCTACAGTCGAGACTCACCTGTAACCCCGGTGTGGCCATCATGACCCGTCATATCACAAAACCCACACCTTTACTAGCAGTGGTAAGGTGGCCTCCAAGTTGGACTAGACGAAGCAACCATCATTTCATTGGAACGCTCGTTCAAGCCCTTTCTTCCCTTTCTTGAAGAAAACCTCACTCCAGGCTACTCACTTCTACCATTTTTCTTCTGTACCGACGAAGGAAAGGTGGGCGAATCAGTTATGCTGCTATATTTTCATTCCAAGAATCTTCTTTTTGTGAAGCACTGACCGATTCTCACATCCTATTCTTTTACCGTTTTCATTGCGATTGTGGTTTCCTTTCGATTGCTTTTTGTTTGTCAGTTCATTGATGGATCCTGGAGCACTAGGCAAAGAGTTGCCGGTGGAGAACCCATTGGAGACAGCGATCTCCAGGAAGCGAGCACCGACCAACGAGTTGACCATGTTGGTGGGCCAACCCATGGAGACGAAGAACTCCAAGAAACAAGCATTGGCCAAAGAGTTGAGGACGTTGGCGGACGAACTCCTCAAAGGAAGTTGGAAGAATGACAAGGGCCCCACCGTGCCTACCCCAGGAACTCTGATTGCCACCTATGTGAGGCTGAACACCGAGTTTGAGGAGATAGTAGTCATTGAGAAGCAGTATTCCCCTGGCAAGGTGATGGCCCCCATCGAGGACGAGGAGATGGCCACCGGAGGGATGAGATCCCCCGGTGAGCTGCACAAGGTAAAAAATAATGGCTTATTACCATAGTTGTGGTTTTTGATTATTTGCAATGTTCTTGCTAATATGTTAGGGTTGTGCAGGTGCCGGTGGACGTCCTTGATAATTCCGATGTCGTGGCCCGTCCTGTTGGCATCGCCCCGGAGATCGATTCCGATGTCGCGGTCAGTCCTGTGGACATCGCCCCAGAAATCGATTCCCATGCCGCTGTTCGTGCTGTGGTCATTGCCCGAGAGATCGATCACAAGAAATAGTTGGTCGCGCTAATCCTTCAAGGTAGTTTGCATTGCCCTGTGTTTAATTACCAGAATGATGCGTGTTATCAAACCATCTTAGGGCTAGTGCACTGTCTTGTGTGGGCAGATCTTGCTACTTTTGTTTGATAGTGAATCATGCGATGAATCATGCGAATCCTCTCTGAGTTATGGAAACAGATGTATCCTCACCAGCTTTTGATGTAATATATGGCATGATTAGATGTAAGTTTGAACTGTTTATCATATCAGCAGGGCTAGTTTGATGTTTCTTGGTGTTAGTAGGCTAGCTACTGTGCGAGCTATAGTACATGCAAAACAATCACCGAAGAGAAACGTTGGGGCTGATGAGCTCGTGGTATGCTTATACTTATCCCTCGTCGATCGACCAATAGCCCTAGCTCCTAAAATTATAGGCTTAGCGATCGATGAACTAGGCAGGCTAGTTTGGGCTAGTGGGTTTCAGTGATATGACGTGCAACACAAAATCATAGCAGTGTAGAGACGCACTCCCTCCGTTCCAAAATAGATGACCTAGGCGGGCTAGTTTGCCCTAGTGGGTTTCAGTGATATGACGCGGTACAGTGTTGTCCAGTTTTCGCGTGTGGTAGCAGTATTGTGGGTACATTAAGTTTTCTTGAAGAAGCGGAATTCAACGAAGTCATGATGGTTCCTTCGTCCGAACAACTTACAGTGGGAAAGGTTGGGCCTGCGATACGACCGGGGTAGACCAGGATAATTTTGTGCATGGCAGGTGGACCGGGATGGTCGACGTCCCACATGTCGGCGAATGAAAGTATTTTTTTCGATATAGAGGACGAGCAACGAGAATTCATTGTTTATTTTTGATGAAAGCTATTGTCCCCACTGTTACAACGGAGGAGTGTGAAACACGGCAGCCCAGTGAACTTGGCATGTTCACCACTCCCTCCTTCCTCATGTAATGCCCAGGTTACAGCTTTTTCCCACTTCCTCTCTATTTATTTCCTCTCAAATGTTTTTTACCTTTCTTTTTTTAATACACAATTGTTTTTATGCCTTTTTTTAGAATTTTTTTAATACCTAGGAGCATGACACGTCTCCAATGTATCTATAATTTTTGATTGCTCCATGCTATATTATTTACTGTTTTGAATGTTTATGGGCCTTATAATACACTTTTATATCATTTTTCGGGACTAACCTATTAACCCAGAGCCCAGTGCCAGTTTCTGTTTTTACCCTATTTTAGGGTTTCGAAGGAAAGGAAAATCAAACGGAGTACAATTAACCTGAAACTTCACGGAACTCATTTTTGGAAGGAAAGAAGCCCAGAAGACTTGGAGTGCACGTCAGGGGATCTACGAGGAGGCCACAAGGCAGGGGCGCGCCCACCCCCCTGGGCGTGCCCTCCACCCTCGTGGGCCCCTCGTGCCCCCCTGATGTACTTCTTCCGCCTATATATCTCCATATACCCTAAAAACATCCGTGAACACAATAGATCGGGAGTTCCGCCGCCAGAAGCCTCCGTAGCCACCGAAAGCCAATCTAGACCCGTTCTGGCACCCTGCCGGAGGGGGAATCCTTCTCCGGTGGCCATCTTCATCATCCCGGTGCTCTCCATGACGAGGAGGGAGTAGTTCTCCCTCGGGGCTGAGGGTATGTACCAGTAGCTACGTGTTTGATCTCTCTCTCTCTCGTGTTCTTGATTTGGCACGATCTTGATGTATCGCGACTTTGCTATTATAGTTGGATCTTATGTTTCTCCTCCCCCTGTTCTCTCTTGTAATGAATTGAGTTTCCCCTTTGAATTAACCTTATCGGATTGAGTCTTTAAAGATTTGAGAACACTTGATGTATGTCTTGGTGATCAACTTGCGGGTTCCGCCCATGAACCTATGCATAGGGGTTGGCACACGTTTTCGTCGTGATTCTCCAGTAGAACTTTGGGGCACTCTTTGAGGTCCTTTGTGTTGGTTGAATAGATGAATCTGAGATTGTGTGATGCATATCGTATAATCATGCCCACGGATACTTGAGGTGACATTGGAGTATCTAGGTGACATTAGGGTTTTGGTTGATTTGTGTCTTAAGGTGTTATTCTAGTACGAACTCTAGGGCTGTTTGTGACACTTATAGGAATAGCCCAACGGATTGATTGGAAAGAATAACTTTGAGGTGGTTTCGTACCCTACCATAATCTCTTTGTTCGTTCTCCGCTATTAGTGACTTTGGAGTGACTCTTTGTTGCATGTTGAGGGATAGTTATGTGATCCAATTATGTTATTATTGTTGAGGGAATTTACACTAGCGAAAGTATGAACCCTAGGCCTTGTTTCAGCGCATTGCAATACCGTTTATGCTTACTTTTATCACTTGCTACCTTGCTGTTTTTATTATTTCAGATTACAAATACCTTTATCTACTATCCATATACCACTTGTTTCACTATCTATTCGCCGAACTAGTGCACCTATACAATTTACCATTGTATTGGGTGTGTTGGGGACACAAGAGACTCTTTGTTATTTGGTTGTAGGGTTGCTTGAGAGAGACCATCTTCATCCTACGCCTCCTAAAGATTGATAAACCTTAGGTCATCCACTTGAGGGAAATTTGCTATTGTCCTACAAACCTCTGCACTTGGAGGCCCAACAACGTCTTCAAGAAGAAGGTTGTGTAGTAGACATCAAGCTCTTTTCTGGCGTCGTTGCCGGGTGGTTAGCGCTTGAAGGTATATCTTTAGATCTTGCAACCAAGTCTTTTAGTTTCTTGTTTTATCACTAGTTTAGTTTATAAAAGAAAACTATAAAAAAATGGAATTGAGTTTATCTCATACGCTTCATCTTTTTAATATCTTTCGTGAGTATGATGGAAAGGAAAATTGTGCTCAAGTGCTAGAAGAAGAATGCATTAGAATGTTTGGCACTAAATATTTGAATGATGAGCATGATTGCAATGTTGTTAGTATGAATTCCTTGAATATCCATGATGCTAATGATATGCAAAGCCACAAGCTTGGGGAAGCTATGTTTGATGAAGACGATATTTTTTGCCCCCCAAGCTTTGATGAGCAAATTTACTATGATGAAAGCTTGCCTCCTATCTATGATGATTATTGTGATGACACGTATGCTTTAAACAATAATGGTAACCATAAAACTTGTCATCTTTATCTTAATCTTCAATCACATGATAGTTATTTTGTTGAGTTTGCTCCCACTATTATTCATGAGAAGAAATTTGCTTATGTGGAGAGTAATAAAATTTCTATGCTTATAGATCATGAAAAGAATGCTTTAGGTGCTGGCTATATTGTTGAATTCGTTCATGATGCTACTGAAAATTATTATGAGGGAGGAATATATGCTTGTAGGAATTGCAATAATATCAAGTTTCCTCTCTATGTGCTTAAAGTTTTGAAGTTATGCTTGTTTTACCGTCCTATGCAAGTTGATTCTTGTTCCCACAAGTTGTTTGATCACAAAATCCCTATGCATAGGAAGTATGTTAGACTTAAATGTGCTAGTCATATTCTTCATGATGCTCTCTTTATGTTTCAATTCTTACCTTTTATGTGAGCATCGTTGAAATCATCATGCCTAGCTAGGGGCATTAAACGATAACGCTTGTTGGGAGGCAACCCAACTTTATTTTTGTTCCTTGCTTTTTGTTCCTGTTTAGTAATAAATAATTCATCTAGCCTCTGTTTATATGTGGTTTTATGCTTTTAATTAGTGTTTGTGCCAAGTAGAACCTTTGGGAAGACTTGGGGAGAGTCTTGTTGATCATGCTGTCAAAAACAGAAACTTTAGCGCTCACGAGAATTGCTGCCATTTTTATTTGAAGAGTGATATTTAGTTAATTCTTTTTGAATATGATTAATATATAAATTTATCAGGTCCAGAAATTTATTTGAGAATTTTATAAGTTCCAGAAGTATAAGTTTGATCCAGATTACTACAGACTGTTCTGTTTTTGACAGATTCTGTTTTTCATGTGTTGTTTACTTATTTTGATGAATCTATGGCTAGTAAAAGAGTTTATAAACCATAGAGAAGTTTTAATACAGTAGGTTTAACACCAATATAAATAAATAATGAGTTCATTACAGTACCTTGAAGTGGTGATTTATTTTCTTATACTAACGGAGCTCACGAGTTTTCTACTTTAAGTTTTGTGTTGTGAAGTTTTCAAGTTTTGGGTAAGGATTCGATGGACTATGGAATAAGGAGTGGCAAGACCCTAAGCTTGGGGATGCCCAAGTCACCCCAAGGTAATATTCAAGGATATCCAAGAGCCTAAGCTTGGGGATGCCCCGGAAGGCATCCCCTCTTTCGTCTTCGTTCATCGGTAACTTTACTTGGAGCTATATTTTTATTTACCACATGATATGTGTTTTGCTTGGAGCGTCAATTTATTTTGTTAGTATTTGCTTGCTTTTATTTATAACAATGTTTTGCATCTTTTATTTCAATAAAAGTGGCATTGATAGCCTTTACTATGCATATGTTACAAGTATACATGTTGCTGTTTGAAAACAGAAAGTTTACCGCTGTTGCAATAATTCCCTAGAAAAGTCAGAATGTGATAAAATGTTGAAACCTTTTGCATATTAAGCTCTGATAAATTTACTACAGTGAGAATTTTCTTTCATAATTTTTGGAGCTAGGGAAGTATGGATGTTGCTGCATTCTTTACAGACTGTCCTGTTTAGGCAGATTGCTGTTATGTTTGCATTGTTTGCATATGTTTGCTTCTTTAATGATTCTATTTGAGGATAGGACTATTAAATATGCAGAGGCATTTAGTATGCAATGTTGAATAATAATTTTAGTGATTTTCTACAGTAGAGTACGATAAGGTTTTTGCAATGGTTTATACTAACTTATCTCACGAGTCCTTGTTGAGTTTTGTGTGGATGAAGCTTTTGAGATTTAGGGAGACCGTGATATGAGAGGAATTAAGGAGACACAAAAGCTCAAGCTTGGGGATGCCCAAGTCACCCAAAGATAATATTTCAATAAGTCTCAAGCGTCTAAGCTTGGGGATGCCCCGGTTGGCATCCCACCTTTCTTCTTCAACAACTATCGGTTAGTATCGGTTGATCCTAAGTTTTTTGCTTCTTCACATAATGTTTGATATTCGTAGATGACATTTTGTTTTCCTTTGCTTGTTGTTTGAATAAAATACCAAGATTTTAAATTATTAAATGTTAGAGAGTCTTCACATGGTTGCATAATTATTCAACTACTCATTGATCTTCACTTATATCTTTCGGAGTAGTTTGTCATTTGCTCTAGTGCTTCACTTATATCTTTTAGAGCATGGTGGTAGTTTTATTTTGAAGAAATAGATGAACTCTCATGCTTCACTTAGATTATTTTGAGAGTCTTAAATAGCATGGTAATTTGCCTAAAATCCTAATATGCTAGGTATTCAAGAATAATAAAATTCTCTTATGAGTGTGTTCAATACCATGAGAAGTTTGATACTTGATGATTGTTTTGAGATATGAGGATGGTAATATTAGAGTCATGCTAGTTGAGTAGTTGTGAATTTGAGAAATACTTGTGTTGAAGTTTGTGATTCCCGTAGCATGCACGTATGGTGAACCGTTATGTGATGAAGTCGGAGCATGATTTATTTATTGATTGCCTTCCTTATGAGTGGCGGTCGGGGACGAGCGATGGTCTTTTCCTACCAATCTATCCCCCTAGGAGCATGCGCGTAGTACTTTGTTTCGATAACTAATAGATTTTTGCAATAAGTATGTGAGTTCTTTATGACTAATGTTGAGTCCATGGATTATACGCACGCTCACCCTTCCACCATTGCTAGCCTCTCTAGTACCGTGCAACTTTCGCCGGTACCATAAACCCACCATTTACCTTCCTCAAAACAGCCACCATACCTACCTATTATGGCATTTCCATAGCCATTCCGAGATATATTGCCATGCAACTTTCCACCATTCCATTTATTATGACACGCTTCATCATTGTCATATTGCTTTGCATGATCATGTAGTTGACATCGTATTTGTGGCAAAGCCACCATCCATAATTATTCATGCATGTCACTCATGCATCATTGCACATCCTGGTACACCGCCGGAGGCATTCATATAGAGTCATATCCTGTCTTAAGTGTCGAGTTGTAAATCTTGAGTTGTAAGAAAATAAAAGTGTGATGATTATCATTATTAGAGCATTGTCCCAGTGAGGAAAGGATGATGGAGACTATGATTCCCCCACAAGTCGGGATGAGACTCCGGATGAAAAAAAATAGGCTAAAGAAGCCCCCCAAAAAAGAGGCCATAAAAAAGAGAAGGCCCAAATATAAAAAAATATAAAAATATAAAAATGAGAGAAAAAGAGAGAAGGGATAATGCTACTATCATTTTACCACACTTGTGCTTCAAAGTAGCACCATGATCTTCATGATAGAGAGTCTCCTATGTTGTCACTTTCATATACTAGTGGGAATCTTTCATTATAGAACTTGACTTGTATATTCCAATGATGGGCTTCCTCAAAATGCCCTAGGTCTTCGGGAGCAAGCGAGTTGGATGCACACCCACTAGTTTCTTTTGTTGAGCTTTCATATACTTATAGCTCTAGTGCATCTGTTGCATGGCAATCCCTACTCACTCACATTGATATCTATTGATGGGCATCTCCATAGCCCATTGATACGCCTAGTTGATGTGAGACTATCTTCTCCTTTTTGTCTTCTCCACAACCACCACTCTATTCCACCTATAGTGCTATATCCATGGCTCATGCTCATGTATTGCGTGAAGATTGAAAAAGTTTGAGAACATCAAAAGTATGAAACAATTGCTTGGCTTGTCATCGGGGTTGTGCATGATTTAAATATTTTGTGTGGTGAAGATGGAGCATAGCCAGACAATATGATTTTGTAGGGATAGCTCTCTTTGGCCATGTTATTTTGAGAAGACATAATTGCTTAGTTAGTATGCTTGAAGTATTATTATTTCTATGTCAATATGAACTTTTGTCTTGAATCTTATGGATCTGAATATTCTTGCCACAATTAAGAAGAATCACATTGAAATGATGCCAAGTAGCACTCCGCATCAAAAATTCTGTTTTTATCATTTACCTACTCGAGGACGAGCGGGAATTAAGCTTGGGGATGTTGATACATCTCCAACATATCTATAATTTTTGATTGCTCCATGCTATATTATTTACTGTTTTGAAACGTTTATGGGCTATAAAATACACTTTTATATCATTTTTGGGACTAACCTATTAACCCAGAGCCCAGTGCCAGTTTCTGTTTTTACCCTGTTTTAGGGTTTTGAAGAAAAGGAAAATCAAACGGAGTCCAATTGACCTGAAACTTCACGGAACTCATTTTTGGAAGGAAAGAAGCCCAGAAGACTTGGAGTGCACGTCGGGGGATCTGCGAGGAGGCCACGAGGCAGGGGGCGCGCCCACCCCCCTGGGCGCGCCCTCCACCCTCGTGGGCCCCTCGTGGCCCCCCTGACGTACTTCTTCCGCCTATATATCTCCATATACCCTAAAAACATCCGTGAACACAATAGATCGGGAGTTCCGCCGCCAGAAGCCTCCATAGCCACCGAAAGCCAATCTAGACCCGTTCTAGCACCCTGCCGGAGGGGGAATCCTTCTCCGGTGGCCATCTTCATCATCCCGGTGCTCTCCATGACGAGGAGGGAGTAGTTCTCCCTCGGGGCTGAGGGTATGTACCAGTAGCTACGTGTTTGATCTCTCTCTCTCTCGTGTTCTTGATTTGGCACGATCTTGATGTATCGCGACTTTGCTATTATAGTTGGATCTTATGTTTCTCCTCCCCCTGTTCTCTCTTGTAATGAATTGAGTTTCCCCTTTGAATTAACCTTATCGGATTGAGTCTTTAAAGATTTGAGAACACTTGATGTATGTCTTGCCGTGCGTATCTGTGGTGACAATGGGATATCACGTGATTCACTTGATGTATGTTTTGGTGATCAACTTGCGGGTTCCACCCATGAACCTATGCATAGGGGTTGGCACACGTTTTCATCATGATTCTCCGGTAGAACTTTGGGGCACTCTTTGAGGTCCTTTTTGTTGGTTGAATAGATGAATCTAAGATTGTGTGATGCATATCGTACAATCATGCCCACGGATACTTGAGTTGACATTGGAGTATCTAGGTGACATTAGGGTTTTGGTTGATTTGTGTCTTAAGGTGTTATTCTAGTACGAACTCTAGGGCTGTTTGTGACACTTATAGGAATAGCCCAACGGATTGATTGGAAAGAATAACTTTGAGGTGGTTTCGTACCCTACCATAATCTCTTCGTTCGTTCTCCCCTATTAGTGACTTTGGAGTGACTCTTTGTTGCATGTTGAGGGATAGTTATGTGATCCAATTATGTTATTATTGTTGAGGGAACTTACACTAGCAAAAATATGAACCCTAGGCCTTGTTTCAACGCATTGCAATACCGTTTATGCTTACTTTTATCACTTGCTACCTTGCTGTTTTTATTATTTCAGATTACAAATACCTTTATCTACTATCCATACACCACTTGTTTCACTATCTCTTCGCCGAACTAGTGCACCTATACAATTTACCATTGTATTGGGTGTGTTGGGGACACAAGAGACTCTTTGTTATTTGGTTGTAGGGTTGCTTGAGAGAGACCATCTTCATACTACGCCTCCTACGGATTGATAAACCTTAGATCATCCACTTGAGGGAAATTTTCTACTGTCCTACAAACCTCTGCA
The DNA here is from genome assembly GCF_003073215.2 of Triticum urartu. NCBI lineage: Eukaryota > Viridiplantae > Streptophyta > Magnoliopsida > Poales > Poaceae > Triticum > Triticum urartu. Next base: position 386,122,397 of record NC_053026.1, on the reverse strand, counting down.
CTTGGAGGCCCAACAACGTCTACAAGAAGGTTGTGTAGTAGACATCAGAGCACGTGTAGAGACGGGCTCTTGCAGAGCCCACTCTTTGACTTTGTTAATGCCTCTCTCTCCTCCACATAAGGAGTACTACTTGCTATGCATGCATGCAGCGGGCAGCTGGCGTCTCGAGGGGCCAGGGCGGTGAGAGCGGGGCTCCGGAAGCGGTCCGGACTCTAGCATAATTTTGGTTTTTACAGTATTTCTTTCTCCATTGACAGGTAGGCCTGCGTAGATAGATAAAGAACACGAGCTGATGAGGCGCATGCGGACTGTTTGACTGGTCAATCAGACAAATACGGAGCTATACGCCGAGCCAGTGACAGTATAATCACCATATCTCATATACAATAATCAAAGTGACCTATCAAGACAAGTTCAATGACCACCAATGCATTTTACTTGGTAATAAATGACCAGGATTGAAGGGGAATCCAAATTTGCTTCGTCTTCTGTCCTTGAGCTCTTGACAAACCAATGCACTATACGGTTGTCCGGCCACTCCACCCCAGAGCTCTCACCAAGCGTCGTTCATGCCACCGCGCTTCACACTAACCGGTAAGGCAGCGATGGCATCCCGCCGCGCCGAGTTCCTTGCCGCCCACAACCGCACACAAAATGGTAGGGAAGCGATGGCATCCCGCCATGCCGAGTTCATCGTCGCTCGCGACCTCACAACTATGTGGGAGGAATTTGAAGATGCAGTAGAGCAAGAGGCGGCCAAAGCCGCACAGAGGGAGCGGAAAAGCCAAAAAGCACTCAAGAAAAGAGAGGCCCGCCGCCGCAAGAAAGAAAAGGATGCACGCGCTGCTGTGGAGAGGTCAGCGGAGATCCAAGCACGGTGGGGTGTCGCCGACAAAGCCGGGAAGGAGAATGACGGCGTCTGGCCAGCATGTGAGAAGTAGTAGTACTAGTAGTTAGTGTGTGTGTGTGTGTGTCTGGGTACGAGCATGTACCAGTACTACTAGTTACTACTGTAGTTTTTAGAGCAAATTACCAATACATTAGCCTAGACTCAATGGAAAAATTCCTATCCTAAGCATCAAATGGCATCTCTTTCTCTACAGGAATGGAGATGCAAGTCATCTCACTTCCTATGATTTTCATATTCCTATCCTATGAACAAAAGGAGGCCTCTGTTGGAGTAACTACTGTAGCTAGCAGTACTGCTGGTACAATAGTTTTCTTCAAGAAGCGGAATTCAACGAAGTCATGATGGTTCCTTCGTCCAAGCAACTTCAAAGTGGGAAGTGGGCCTGTGATTTGACGGCTCATTAGTCATTGTTACTGCGGCGCGACGACCTGGGTGACTCCCTTGGAGTTCTGCGTGCATGGCAAGTGGACCAGGATGGTCAATATCCCACATGTTAACGGAAGTATTCTTTCCGATATCAAGGAGCAAGGAAACCGCGTGGTATAGTATCACTACTGATTGGTTCGCAAAAAAATAGTATCACTGCCGATTTATAATTATTTTTTATTTCTGATGAATGCTAGCGTTTCAACTCTTACGACGAAGGGTGCCAAACACGACACATGCTAGATGTCCCACACGTCAGCGAAAGGAGTGGGACATGAACAACGTGGTAGAGCCCAGCGTAAAAAACCAGCGTGGTAGAGTGTCTCCACTTCTTCCACTTCTGGGTCGGAGACCACACGTACTAGTACTTAGTGGTATGAACGATACAAAGTGCGACCTGGAGACAAAGACACGTCTAGTTGGAAGGTCTCGGGGCACATACACGTAAACAAATATAAAATTTAATATGTGCCTCCAACTAATATAGTAGTAGTAGAGTACTTAGGCACGTACTCCATAACATCACCATGCATTGCATGTACAACATTTAGTGGTAGTACGTACTAAGAGACAAATGTCGCCCAAGAGTTCCCTTCTCGATCTACTTTTGGGTGTTTGGTAGAGTGTATGGAGGGTGCCTGAGTCCACACTAGTTTACCACAAATACACTAGAAGCATGCATGAAGAGAGCATGCATGAAGAGGGGTGTTGAGTTGAGCATGAATGAAGAGGGAACAACTATGCTGAGACGAGAACGCAACCAAACACACCCTATATGCCACGCATGTTCATACCATTTGTGCCTTTCTACTTCACTTACTGTGCTACATTACTCAGGTTCGTACGTCCACTCCTGGGTACATGTTCGTCTTGTAGTTCCAGTCCCACGTGTTCTTCATATAGATGGAACGACCTTGCATAACATGTGCACCTTGATGCTAGATGTCTCGCGTGTTGGCAAAAGGATGAACAAAGCTCACGTAAAAAAATAGAGTGGAAGAACATAGATTCCGGACGACCGAGAAGGAGCAAGGAACCTCGTGGTGGAGCGTATGCACTCATAATATTTAATATTATTCAGTGATATAAAATTAACCAATCATCTCCACAGTGGACCGGAAGAATACGAAACACGGCAGCCCAGTGTAGTATCACACTAGTACATGGCTAACCCACGCTATCACCATATTTCTTGGCTTCCGTGCGACACCTATCTCTAGTAATCCAGCACCCTGTATCGCTTCTCCCTCCTCGTCTCTATCAAAGTGCGGCGGGCTGGCGTTTCTGCCATATTGAGGTCGGTTAACTATCACATGTTAGCGACATGCCAAGAGCATTCTAAAAAAATTCCTTTCACGTTTCGTTTTCAAAAAGAAAAAAATCCTTTCACGTACGAATTTGCATGTATGCTTTGAGCAACTTGCATGTCCTATACTGCTCCTGTTTGATACTCTAACTTAGCTAGAGGTTAGACTAACTCATGACTAACCCTGAACTAACTGTAGCCAAAGAGGTGTTTGGGTGACAGGTTTAGATTGACAATAAATGCACTTCATGCAGAGAGAAAAGTGATTTTTCAGTGGTCCCAATGAGAACTATCTCCAGTTAGCACTTCTTGGCTGGGATAGTTTTTCTTGGTGGGTTCGATGCAACTTGCTCTAATTTAAACCCTCATGCTTGGATAGTTTAGGGCTATTTGAGCCCCAACTAGCTCAAACTAACTCTAACCCATGGATCCAAACATGGCCTATGGCCAGTCTCGACGCGGAGCAGTCGCGTGCACCGGGAAGCGGCGCTCTCTCGGTCGTCGCGCCACTTCAAAGCCGGCGCCAGTGAGAGGTCGCCTCCGCTCTAGCCGGGCATTAATGCGGCACTGACGCTCTAGGGCGACGCTGACTGTTTCACGCGGGAAGCGCGCGCTGGCAAGGGAGTATAGCTTTTGAACCATTTGAGGTGTAGTACTCATAGTTTGCAAAACTACTCAAGTATTGCACTCAGTTTCCTAAGAAATTGTGGTAAAAAACGTTACTCCACAGCCCGCTTCCCTTCTCCTTCCTCTTCCACCGCCTGTGCATGTCCGCGGGAAGCGGCCGGTCAACCCTTATATAGGAGTGCTAGCACAAAAAGATGCATGCATGACCACTAAAATTTCCATATTAAAGCGCCGCTGTCACATCCCTAGCTTGGTTGCTGCATCATGTTTAAATTCAATTGAAATCTGAATTGAGGAATTTTCAAAGCCTCAGAAAACCCCTAAAAATAACCAACATTTAAATCTCATCAAATGAGTCCAAGAAAATGTTCCTGTTATTCTGTGAAAATATTGGCATGAGGTGAAATTCAAACCAATATTTTTGGAGTCACGGAAATAATTTATTTGGGCCTTTGATTTAAATCATTAATATATTTGGGTTGGAATTATTTCTGTTATATAAGAAATAATGTCTAATTAATCCTAAACTGAAATGTTCCATGTTGGGTTTATTCCATACAGTGAGCATGAGCAGTTTGGTGATTTTTGGAAGTGTCTAAGTATTTTTAATAAAGCCCTAAAGACTACAGAATAATAGAAAACAAAATTAAAAGGGAAAGAGGGAGAACCTACCTGGTGGGCCAACCGGCCCACCACTGTAGCAGCCCAGCCGGGCAAAGCCAGCCCAGCCCACCTCCACCTCCCTGTCGTCTTCCACCTCCTGCCAGTGGGCACGAGGGCGTGTGCCCGCGGCGCGCACGCAGGCGCCTCGCCACCTCCTGCCTCCCTGGTTGTCCTGGCCTTCTCTACACGTGCCACACCACCCCCTAGAACTCTCTCACTCTCTCTGAACCTCTTCCCCCTCCTCTGCTTCCTCTCCCTCTCGAGCCCGAGCACAGCCGCGGCCGCACCGTCGTAACGCCGCAGCCACCGGCCCTATCGCGCCTCGCCGACGTGTCCATGACCTCCGCCTCGACGCCCTCGTCCTCCTCGTAGACTCGCTCGACGCCGGACGACCCAAAATGCCGCCCTCGTCCTCCTCGTAGACTCGCTCGACGCCGGACGACCCAAAATGCCGCCCCCGACCTCGTCTTCATCGTTCGGCCGCCGAGATCGCCGGCGACCTCCCGTCTTCATCAGCTCCTCCCCGACCTCGCTGACCCACTCGTCGTGACCGTGGTGAGTTGCTGGCCGTTTCCCCCTCTCTGTTCTCTTCCTCGCATGCCGTAGAGACCGCACCAAGCTTGACCGCACCCGCCGCCGCTTGCGCCCGCCGCCAACGTGGCCCCAGCAACCAAATGGCCCGGGCGTCGTGTCCAATATGCTTGCCGCCTCGCGTAGCTGCTGTAGGTGCCATGAACGCGCTACCACGACCACTGCAGCCCCGTAGCCACAAACACCCGAACGCCGGCGCCAACCCGAGCTCGTTTCCGGCGAGCTCCGGCCGTCCCCGCTGCTGCCGCATGCCGCCCTGGATGCGGGCGAGCCCCAGCTCCCTGCGCGTGCCCTCCGCTGCTCGATTGGGCGCCGGAGGAGCAATCCCGCGCCCTCCGCCGCGTCTGCTGCCGCCGGTGGCTAAACACCGGCGCGTTAGCCCCAGTTGACCAATGGGTTTGACCTCCCCTGGCTCAATGACAGGTGGGGCTGCCCTGCTAACTAACCTAGATTAGGATTAACTAATCCTAGCTAATTTAGCTTAGCTACTGACATGTGGGCCCATGCCCCACTGACACTTTAGTTAGGATTAGATTAGCACTAACAGTCTCTGTTAATTAGCCTAGTCACTGACCAGTGGGTTCCAGTGTCAGGTTTGACCTGGGCTGACGCTATTTACTTGATGACATCATTCTAATGTCAGGTTGACGTAGTAATGCTTTCTGGATTTTAAATAAATCAAAAATGATTTATTTAATTCAGAAAATGTACAAAACTTCCAAAAATCATAGAAATTCAACAGTAACTCCAAATGAAATAATTTATATATAAAAAATTATCAGAAAAATCCAATCTATCCATTTATGCTACTTTCATGCATGTTAAACCAACTTATACATATTGTATAAGTGAAAACATGATAATGGCATTTTAAATGCTAATTATGGAGTTTGCATATGAACCCTTGGTCCATATGGACTTCATTTAAATTGTTGCTAGATGCATTAGTGCAAAACATATTCATATTGCCATGTCATAGCATGCATCATATTGTTGCATATCATCATGTGTTGATTGAGTTCTTTCTCAGTTGCCGGTGTTTGTCCCCTCTCGATAGACGTTGTACCGACGCTGTGATCGTTGACACTGATGAAGACCCAATGATATCTTCAGAAGTGCCAGGCAAGAAAAAAACCCTTGTTCATTCTGATACAATCCCACTCTCTTGCTCCTGCTCTCTTTTACTGCATTAGGACAACAACGATTCAACTGTTACATGTTGCGGTAGTTGAACCCCTTTCCTCTGCATGACCTGTCATTGCCACAGTAAATAGATGAAACCCACTAGCATGAGTAGGAGTTGTTTGAGCCCTGATGTGCCTACTCATTCATGCTTGTTTGTCATGCCTGCTATTGCATAGAGTCGTGTCAGGTCTGGTTCATCGGGGATGAATCGGAGGTGTGTAAACATGTCCTACGGTGTGTGAGCTAAGTGTGTGAACACGATTTGGTAAAGGTACTGGTGAGAGGCCATGTAGGAGTACATAGTGGGTTGTCTCACTGAAACCGTCCTCAGGAACCGAGTTCTGTGTTTGTGATCCATGAAACAACTACTACCACACATTGGGCCCTGAAATATGACCCCGCTCGACTTATTGACCCCTCTCGTCCTCTGTCCAGGAGTTGCAACTAGTTTCTGGTGTTTGTAGGTTATGTGTTGGTGGCCGTGCGTAGCGCTGACCCTAGGGGTGGGCTATGATGCGGTAGATACACTATGGCCGGGTATGCCGGGCGCCCGTTTGGCATCTCGGGACCCTGTACACATCGTTTGGGGCCGTTGAGGACACCCCGGCCGGATTTCCTTGCGGATGGAACCCGAATAGGCGATAAACCTGGACTAGAGACTTGTGTGGTTAGTCAGGTCGTGGTCTACACCCACGTCGGCTTTCGCTTGAAGTCTGCCGAGCACATGTCGTGTGGAGACGCTAAGTGGTGGAAACATGTGTGACGAAGTACACCCCTGCAGGGTTATAAATGATCTATTCGAATAGCCGTGTCCGCGCTAAAGGACTTCTGGGTTGCCTATAACAGTTCATAGACAAGTGAAAGTGGATACTCTAAAACTTGCAAGATAAGTGTGAGTGCTATGGATGGCCTTCTCGTAGGGAGACGGGAGTGGATCCATAGTGGTGTATTGAATGGTGAATATGTGGACTCGTGTGCGCCACCTCAAAGAGTTGCTTGCTGTCGTAGTTCAGGTTAGCCACTGAGTCAAAGCTGGCTTGCTGCAGTTAAACTCCACTACCCCTTGTTGATACTGATGCATATGTAGTTAGTTCTGATGTAAGTCTTGCTGGGTACATTTGTACTCACGTTTTCTTAATTTATGTTTTGCAGAGAGACTTCAGTCTCGCTAGTAGTACCACGTGGACTTCGACGTTTAGCTTGGTACCTCATCTACGATCTTGTGCCCTTGGCAGGATCTGGTAGATAGTCAGGCTTCTTAGCCTTTTTCATTTGTAGATGTCTGTACTCAGACATGTTAAGGTTCCGTATGTGCTTGATTTGTATGCTATGATTGTTGGGTCATGAGACCCATGTTTGTAATATCTCGCTCCTCGGAGCCTAATGAATAAATACTTGAGTCGTAGAGTTATGTTGTGATGCCATGTTGTATTTACACATATCGAGCATATTGTGTGTATGATTGAAATGCTTGGTATGTGTGGGATCCGACAATCTAGTTGTTTATCCTTGGCAGCCTCTCTGATGGGGAAATGTAGTCTAGTGCTTCCATGAGCCATAGTAGTCCGCTACAGCCCGGTTCACCGGAGTCCTGTTAGCCCGGCACTACTGCTCAGGACACCTGACTGGCCGGCATGTGTTTCACTTCGTTCCTGTGTCTGTCCCTTCGGGGAAATGTCACGCGGTGAGATCTGGAGTCCTGCCTAGCCTGCTACAGCCCGGGTTCCCAGAGTCCTGTTAGCCTAGTGCTACATCCAGGATTCACACGCTGCTGACCGACATGCTCGATGTGATTCATGTATGCCTGTCCCCATAGGTTGGTGCCGCTTTGGGTTCACAACTAGCCATGTCGGCCCGGGTTCTCTGTCATATGGATGCTAGCAACACTATCATATACGTGAGCCAAAAGGCGCAAATGGTCCCAGGCCATGGTAAGGCGACACCCGTGGGAATACCGTGCGTGAGGCCGCAAAGTGATATGAGGTGTTACTGGCTAGATCGATGTGACTTGGAATCGGGGTCCTGACAGCTTTGGTATCAGAGCCTGACTGCCTGTAGGATTACCAAGCCAGACTGGTCGAAGTTGAGTCTAGAAATGCTTTAGTTATATAAGGGAATTCATCGTGGGATGGAACGTAAGGCTCTTTTTACTCCTTATATCGCGTGCCCTCTGATCTGAGTCACCCTCTTCTCTTCTACGGGGATTAAGAACTAGGCTTCTCATCTTTCTATCAGGATCACGTGTTACTAAACCGTAGTTGCCTAGGATTGTTGAGTTTAAGCCTCAGTTCAGTTCCTACTACTTCCATATGTTCATAGCTGGCCTCAGAACCTTGATATTGTGGTATTCAGTGGTTATGCCACCATTTTACAGGATGTCTCAAATCTTTTGAGCATTTACAGCCGTTATGCTGTCCGAGTCATCCCAGGTCTCCAAATAGTCTGATGCAATTGCAAACCCCTTCCTCATGTTCCTGATGTCCATTTGGGCCAGATTAATCACACTAATCGGTGAGTTGAGGTACTCTGTTGCCTCGACATATATGTTGGAGCTATTTTTATGGCCCTAGGTGTTTTAGGGAGTCACCTAGTGATCTAGCCATGTTTTGTATCCCCAGTGTGTGATTCTGGCCATTATTCTCGAAAGCATCCCGTGATGCTATGTAGTAGTAGGTACTCTATTCATGGGTACTTGAACCCTAGATTCACCCTACTTACCTCATGTTGATAGTGTTGCTAGTTCCTTTAGGATATTAGTAACCTTTGCGATAGTCCTCGAGGTTCGTGGTACATCTTTCTTCCAATTATCATGAACCATTCTTGGCAGGAGTTCTTTTGAACCAAAAGGTCACGACAGAGTGCTGCTGATGAGTTCTCCATTCTATGTTGTGACTCTGCCAACCCTACCTTTCTGCATGGGTTATCCGGAAGAAATATGTTGAACTTATTCGACATACTAACCTATGCATCCACAACTCAGAAAGTTATATGTTCCTTTGAGTTGTCCCCCTTCCGTTATATTCCGACCTTCGTCTATAAATTGATAGTCAAGAGTATGTGAGCATTCGTTCATCGGTGCCTATTACTCTTGTGGTTCATCGAGCCATTCTATTTCAGAATGACTAGGAGAAACAAACTCCAGTACCTCATCCATTTCTAGGATTGGGTCAAAGCAGTTGTATTTCGCAGATCAAATGCAATCAAGCTATTGGTCTGTCCTACCCTGAAGTATTATCCAGTTTATGTCAGGAATGTCATGAGAATTGCACCTTCCCCTATGAATTCTTGATGTAGTGACACTTCTCGCCATCATTATTCATTCCTCGGTGTCGTGCTGTCGCAAACGGAATACCGACAAGTGAATCGTGATGTGTGAAATCAATACTCCTAGCAACCCTTTGCTTGGTAGTTAATGGACATTAATATCATTCTTAGTGTGCTGATTATTGAATCATCACCCTAAGGTTGATCGTGCTACCTAGTCCTTATTTCCTGGTGCACTCTTCGATCAACGGGTTAGGATTTTGCCAAACCCTTGCTCTTTTGATCATATCGTCTTGCCCTGAAGAGCAAGATTGATCTCGAGCTTAGTATCATGCCGGTGGTTCGTGATTTTCCGAATATCTTCTCGGAAGTATTACCAGGTTGTCACCTGACCGCTATGTGGAGTTCGTGATCAAGTTGGTTTCTTGCAAACCAGCCATTCTCCAAGAATCTGTGTCGGTTACCCCCTGAGCTAGTTGGTTAAGCTAAACAATAACTTGGAGAGTTGGAAGATAAAAGCTTGCCAGCTTAGTTCATCTCAAGGGATTTATTTGTGTGTGTTGAAGATAGATGATATCTTCATCGATTGGTCCCTGTGATCAGTTGTTGGACCTATTGTCGTATCAAACTTTGATTTGAGTATGGGCTATCATCAAATCAAATCAGAACCAACGATGTTCATAATGTTGTCTTATTCGTGGTTAATCCCTCGAGCATACACCATTATATCTTTTGGGTCTGACCAATGCTATCATCTTGTTCACATAGTTGTGGGATTCCATATATATGGAAACATGGATGAATTGTTGTTGAGCCCATCGACAACATCCTTATCCTTTCCATGAATTATGTTGAACATTAAGCTAGTGTTGGAAACTTCGTAAGCATTGCCCTCGTGTTCCGTTCATGAGGTATATGTTTGGATGAAAGAAGATACTTCCTCTAATTCACGTGCACTTGATGCAAGTGGCCGCCGTGAATTTGAGAAAGGTTTGTTTTGCTTCCTCTGAAACCATCCCAACTCAGTCATGCATATGTACGAAGTATTTTGTGGTCTAGAGACTTGCAACCTTCATTCTATATGTATTCCTAACACACCAAGCCACTGATTGAATTGTTCAAGGAGAAGAAGTTCCTTCTTAAGAGCATGCCTTATGCAAGGACTTTGATATCCTCGATGATGGTTCCCCACCTGAACTCGATAGTGTTTTATTATAAGACTACTATGTGGCCATTTTTGTCTTGGACAATGTGTTCACATGTGTGTAGCAGAACCCGCTCATGTTTTGGAGTTTACTATCGTAGTTCAAATCCCGAGAATCTCGCAACATCGTCTCGTCGGTTTGTGTTGCAAACTTTCTTTTCGGACATGTTGTCTGAAATATCCCGTTACCAACCAGATCTGAATCTCAGGCAGATATGATGGTTGGAGCTATTCCAAGATTTATGATGTAGGTCCTGACAAGGTTGATGTTCTCGCCGGCACACCTAGCCAAAAGATCTATCGTGGTAGTATCTTGATTGAGCTATTTGACCATCTTCTCCGTGAGGATTTAGTGCAACTTATTCTAGCAGCTGTTCCTCAGGGGTCACCGTGCTCTCGGTTTCCTCGATTATGCTAGAACCATTCAAACAGTGGAATCACTCTCTACTGTTGAGTTTATCCCCAGTTACTAGAATCATTCCAACATTTGCATTTTGCCCCCAGCTTGCACCCACCATTGTGCCTTTTTACTATGATCCGCCTTCTCAGCAGTTGCTGTTCAAGATCATCTTCAAAGTGGTCCTACCATGGGTCCCATCCATCTCCGATGATAAGCAAAAATAATCCATTGCGTTGTCTTCAAGAAGGTAGTCCACATCGTCCATTCTATTTTGAGTATGCCATTCCTTTGAACTCCGCCAAACGATCGATTGTGATTACCTTAGGCTGGTATAAAGAGTTTCAATGATCTAGATATCAAAAGTAATTCTTTTTGCCATTTAAGGGAATAACTCTACGGGTCACCTCCCCCAAGGTGCCCCGTTATGGAATCATGGCGATTATCTCATCGCTACGTTGAAACCATGCACCATCTTCTAAGCATGGAATTGCTGCCTACTAATCTGAACCTTCGTCCCCTGCTTCTTTCCATCGCTCCTCATATGTGTTTTTGTCCCTCAGCTCAAGAGATGTTTCTACATCTCGTTCTGCGAGTTGATCCTGTGATCATTAAATGATCCATCCATGTAGAGTTATATCGCTCTTCTGTCCTCGTGTTGGGTGAAGATCTCGCAAGCAAAGACGTCAAGATCAATATGATGCAATGAAGCTACTTCTTCAAGAAGGGCACTTGGATTGAGAAGACCGTGATAGTTTGTGACCTCCTTTCTTCTTACCTCATGTCTTGAATATCGGGACGAGATTCTTGTTTAGTGGGAGCGAGTTGTCACATCCCTAGCTTGGTTGCTGCATCATGTTTAAATTCAATTGAAATCAGAATTGAGGAATTTTCAAAGCCTCAAAAAACCCCTAAAAATAACCAACATTTAAATCTCATCAAATGAGTCCAAGAAAATGTTCCTGTTACTGTGTGAAAATATTGGCATGAGGTGAAATTCAAACCAATATTTTTGGAGTCATAGAAATAATTTATTTGGGCCTTTGATTTAAATCAATAATATATTTGGGTTGGAATTATTTCTGTTATATAAGAAATAATGTCCAATTAATCCTAAACTGAAATGTTCCATGTTGGGTTTATTCCATACAGTGAGCATGAGCAGTTTGGTGATTTTTGGAAGTGTCTAAGTATTTTTAATAAAGCCCTAAAGACTACAGAATAATAGAAAACAAAATTAAAAGAGAAAGAGGGAGAACCTACCTGGTGGGCCAACCGGCCCACCACTGTAGCAGCCCAGCCGGGCAAAGCCAGCCCAGCCCACCTCCACCTCCATGTCGTCTTCCACCTCCTGCCAGTGGGCAGGAGGGCGTGTGCCCGCGGCGCGCACGCACGCGCCTCGCCACCTCCTGCCTCCCTGATTGTCCTGGCCTTCTCAACACGCGCCACGCCACCCCCTGGAACTCTCTCACTCTCCCCGATCTCTTCCCCCTCCTTTGCTTCCTCTCCCTCTCGAGCCCGAGCACAGTCGCGGCTGCGCCGTCGTAATGCCGCAGCCACCGGCCCTACCGCGCCTCGCCGACGTGTCCATGACCTCCGCCTCGACGCCCTCGTCCTCCTCGTAGACTCGCTCGACGCCGGACACCCCAAAACGCCGCCCCCGACCTCGTCTTCATCGTTCGGCCGCCGAGATCGGCGGTGACCTCCCGTCTTCATCAGCTCCTCCCCGACCTCGCCGACCCGCTCGTCGTGACCATGGTGAGCTGCTGGCCGTTTCCCCCTCTCCGTTATCTTCCTCGCATGTCGTAGCGACCGCACCAAGCTTGACCGCACCCGCTGCCGCTTGCGCCCGTCGCCGACATGGCCCCGGCAACCAAATGGCCCGGGCGTCATGTCCAACATGCTCGCCGCCTCGTGTAGCTGCTGTAGGTGCCATGAACGCGCTACCACGGCCACTGCAGCCCCGTAGCCACAAACACCCGAACACCGGCACCGCCCCGAGCTCGTTTCCGGCGAGCTCCGGCCGTCCCCGCTGCTGGCGCATGCCGCCCTGGATACGGGCGAGCCCCAGCTCCCTGCGCGTGCCCTCCGCTGCTCGATTGGGCGCCGGAGGAGCAATCCCGCGCCCTCCGCCGCGTCTGCTGCCGCCGGTGGCTAAACACCAGCGCGTTAGCCCCAGTTGACCAAGGGGTTTGACCTCCCCTGGCTCAATGACAGGTGGGGCCGCCCTGCTAACTAACCTAGATTAGGATTAACTAGTCCTAGCTAATTTAGCTTAGCTACTGACATGTGGGCCCATGCCCCACTAACACTTTAGTTAGGATTAAATTAGCACTAAGAGTCTCTGTTAATTAGCCTAGTCACTGACCAGTGGGTCCCAGCGTCAGGTTTGACCTGGGCTGACGCTGTTGACTTGATGACATCATTCTGACATCAGGCTGACGCAGTAATGCTTTCTGGATTTTAAATAAATCAGAAATGATTTATTTAATTCAGAAAATGTCCAAAACTTCCAAAAATCATAGAAATTCAACCGTAACTCCAAATGAAATAATTTATATATGAAAAATTATCAGAAAAATCCAATCTATCCATTTATGCTACTTTCATGCATGTTCAACCAACTTATACCCACTGTATAAGTGAAAACATGATAATGGCATTTTAAATGCTAAATATGGAGTTTGCATATGAACCCTTGGTCCGTATGGACTTCATTTAATTGTTGCTAGATGCATTAGTGTAAAACACATTCATATTGCAATGCCATAGCATGCATCATATTGTTGCATATCGTCATGTGTTGATTGTGTTCTTTCTCAGTTGCCGGTGTTGGTCCCCTCTCGATAGACGTTGTACCGACGTTGTGATCGTTGACACTGATGAAGACCCAATGATATCTTCAGAAGTGCCAGGCAAGCAAAAACCCCTTGTTCATTCTGATACAATCCCACTCTCTCGCTCCTGCTCTCTTTTACTGCATTAGGACAACAACGATTCAACTGTTACATGTTGCGGTAGTTGAACCCCTTTCCTCTGCATGACCTGTCATTGCCACAGTAAATAGATGAAACCCACTAGCATGAGTAGGAGTTGTTTGAGCCCTGATGTGCCTACTCATTCATTCTTGTTTCTCATGCCTGCTATTGCATAGAGTCATGTCAGGTCTGGCTCATCGGGGATGAATCGGAGGTGTGTAAGCATGTCCTGCGGTGTGTGAGCTAAGTGTGTGAACACGATTTGGTAAAGGTAGCGGTGAGAGGCCATGTAGGAGTACATGGCGGGTTGTCTCACTGAAACCGTCCTCAGGAACTGAGTTCTGTGTTTGTGATCCATGAAACAGCTACTACCACACATTGGGCCCTGAAATATGACCCCGCTCGACTTATTGACCCCTCTCGTCCTCTGTCCAGGAGTTGCAACTAGTTTCTGGTGTTTGTAGGTTATGTGTTGGCGGCCGTGCGTAGCGCTGACCCTAGGGGTGGGCTATGATGCGGTAGATACACTGTGGCCGGGTATGCCGGGCGCCCGTTTGGCGTCTCGGGACCCTGTACACATCGTTTGGGGCTGTTGAGGACACCCCGGCCGGATTTCCTTGCGGATGGAATCCGAATAGGCGATAAACCTGGACTAGAGACTTGTGTGGTTAGTCAGGTCGTGGTCTACACCCACGTCGGCTTTCGCTTGAAGTCTGCCGAGCACATGTGGTGTGCAGACGCTAAGTGGTGGAAACATGTGTGACGAAGTACACCCCTGCAGGGTTATAAATGATCTATTCGAATAGTCGTGTCCGCGGTAAAGGACTTCTGGGTTGCCTATAACAGTTCATAGACAAGTGAAAGTGGATACTCTAAAACTTGCAAGATAAGTGTGAGTGCTATGGATGGCCTTCTCGTCGGGAGACGGGAGCGGATCCATAGTGGTGTATTGAATGGTGAATATGTGGACTCGTGTGCGCCATCTCAAAGAGTTGCTTGCTGTCGTAGTTCAGGTTAGCCACTGAGTCAAAGCTGGCTTGCTGCAGTTAAACTCCACTACCCCTTGTTGATACAGATGCATATGTAGTTAGTTCTGATGTAAGTTTTGCTGGGTACATCTGTACTCACGTTTGCTTAATTTATGTTTTGCAGAGAGACTTCAGTCTCGCTAGTAGTACCATGTGGACCTCGACGTTTAGCTTGATACCTCAGCTACGATCTTGTGCCCTTGGCAGGATCTGGTAGATAGTTAGGCTTCTTAGCCTTTTTCATTTGTAGATGTCTGTACTCAGACATGTTAAGCTTTCGTATGTGCTTGATTTGTATGCTATGATTGTTGGGTCATGAGACCCATGTTTGTAATATCTCGCTCCTCGGAGCCTAATGAATAAATACTTGAGTCATAGAGTTATGTTGTGATGCCATGTTGTATTTACACATATCGAGCATATTGTGTGTATGATTGAAATGCTTGGTATGTGTGGGATCCGACAATCTAGTTGTTTATCCTTGGCAGCCTCTCTGATGGGGAAATGTAGTCTAGTGCTTCCATGAGCCATAGTAGTCCGCTACAGCCCGGTTCACCAGAGTCCTGTTAGCCTAGCACTACTGCTCAGGACACCTGACTGGCCGGCATGTGTTTCACTTCGTTCCTGTGTCTGTCCCTTCGGGGAAATGTCACGCGGTGACATCTGGAGTCCTGCCTAGCCTGCTACAGCCCGGGTTCCCGGAGTCCTGTTAGCCCAGTGCTACGTCCCGGATTCACACGCTGCTGACCGACATGCTCGATGTGATTCATGTATGCCTGTCCCCATAGGTTGGTGCCGCTTTGGGTTCACGACTAGCCATGTCGGCCCGGGTTCCCTGTCATATGGATGCTAGCGACACTATCATATACGTGAGCCAAAAGCCGCAAACGGTCCCGGGCCATGGTAAGGCGACACCCGTGCGAATACCGTGCGTGAGGCCGCAAAGTGATATGAGTTGTTAATGGCTAGATCGATGTGACTTGGAATCGGGGTCCTGACAGCCGCTCCGGCGGGAGTATGGCGTATGTTGTTACCTTCGGCCGGCCCATGGCTACCGGGCGACGGCGACCAGAGAAGAGGCAGCGGGAGGGGAATGAATGCAGCTACTGTTTGGGTTCGCCTTCCGGCTTAAATAAATGTGGAGCATCATGTGTACCCGCGGGTGCACAAATTGTAACATACGTGTCTGGTTAAGTGGGCGTCACGTAACTGGTGTGTGTGTGTGTGAGATTCTGAGAGACAGAGTGCGTGTGTGCGACTCTACTCTTCGGACATGTACTCAACCTTTTGCATCGGGATATAAGTATAATGGTATTTACTTTAGCTAGTGATTTACGTGGCCATGTTAGCGTGGTTGTGTCAAAAAATGTCACTTCATGCTCGTGATTTGCGTTATATAATTACAAGCAAGATTCTCGTGCATTGCATGGAACATCAATATGCATTTTTTTACAGAACACCTGTTGTGATTGACCCATGCAGGAGTAATCCCATGTGTAAAAACTAATGATATCTCAAGAATTTTATCGGAAAACTGGTATCTCGAGAATGTCATCGAAAAAATGAAAGATGAGAGATAAGGCAAGGAGGAGTGGAGCGTGGTGGTGAATGGTGGTCGGAATGGGCGAAGGCATGGGGATGGACGGCGCCGGCAGGCGGCAGCGGCCACCATGCATGCTAGATTGTTCCAGAGACTTGTTCCTTTTTTAATTGTTGAGCAATGAGGTTGCGAGAGATAATGATGTGGAGAGAGGTGCCGGTATCTTTTGTAAAATTATCATAGTTTGCTTTCTATCCTCAGATATAGATCATATGGTATGTATTACAAGATGGCAGGCACACCATCACCACCAACTCTTTTTTTTATAAGGGTACAAATGATAAGTTTGCTGACTACTAAAGTAAAGTGGAATTTTTCCATGTTATGCAAGTAAATAAAGGTGATTGTTTATCATACGGGTAAGGTTGGATGAAGGGTGGTAGGAACAAATGCTCCGCCTAGAGCATGTGTGTGTGAGATGGTCTTAGTGTGTGTGTGAGAGAGAGAGAGAGGAGAGAGAGAGAGGAGAGAGAGAGAGGGAGTCTTAGTTTGTGTGTGTGTGAGAGAGAGAGGGAGAGAGATGGAGTCTTAGTGTGTGGGGGGGCGTGCGTGCTTGTGTGTGTGTGTGAGAGAGAGAGATGGAGTCTTAGTGTGTGTGTGTTGGGGGGGTGCGTGCGTGTGTGTGTGTGTGTGTCGCGGGGTCCTATGTGGTGGATGTAATTTAAGTGTGCATGGCTTTCATCATAGAGAGGTGATGTGTATGGCAGAGGCCACCAACGATGGGGTGCGAGAGAGAAAATGCCCCTAGAGAGGGAAGAGAAGGTGTGTGCGCGTGAGAGGAGTCGACTTTGAGAGAATGTGTTTGTTCGAGAGACACCGAGGAAGACTACTATATATCGATGGTGCATGTAGGCGGGAATTAAACTAAGGGATGGTCTTATTGGTTTCGGGGATATAGGGGAAGAGTGAGAGGCGGGGGGGTAGCTAGAAGGAGATTGTTAAGTGTGAGTGTGTGTTTTACCCATCCAGGCGGAAGTTATGTGCACAAAAGAGGAGAACGATTCGATGTGGCGTTAGGATTGAGGGTAATTAACTACGTATGGAGACATAGAGACCTTGAACGTGCATGTGTGAGAGGTATACATGTATATGTGGGATGTGTGTGTGCGCGCGCGCATGATCGAGATAAAAGAAAGAAGACATAAGTCATAAGATCAACGACATGGGAGAGATGGATCGGTATGACAATATGCATGCATGTGAGAATTCATGGAAGAAGTCCCAACAATTGAGCATGTGTTTTTGTCTTTAAGAGATAGTGGCGTGGGCTGGAGCATGCATCTATGGCGAGCAGAGGGAGTGAGGTGCAACGATTGTGCAAAAGAGACCAACCTATAAATGCATATGTATGGAGAGACATATATAGTGTGGGTGATAGGAAGCAAGACTCCATGCGAGAAAGAAATGTTGACGGAGAAACTACAGATAGATACAGAGATGGAGATGCTAGCTAGAGGGACATCCGCTAGTTTGGGTGTTGGAGATGACCGTCGGGTGGTTCAAAGGGTGAAGTTATATATGTGTGTGAGAGGGCACTTGACTGCATGTAGAGAGAAACATATGTAGTGTGCGTGATAGGAATCAAGAGTGAGGGCGAGAAAGAAGGTTGATGGAGAAACAGATAAATAGAAAGATAAAGATGCTAGCTAGTGTGCGTTAGAGATAGGAGTCGAGTGGATCAGAAGGCTGGGTTATGTGTGTGGGTGTGAGAGAGATAGAGAGAGGGTGCGTGTGAGTCACATACAAACCGATATCAGAGAGAAATGAGATCCAGAGAGACGGAGTTTTGTGTCTGCGAGAGAGAAAGATATTTCACAACGAGAGTGATAGCTAGAGAGACATACGAGGCAAGGCAAGATATCTCTAGGGAGAGAGGGTGTGTGTGAGCGACATACAAGAGAATAATGGAGAAATATGAGACCCTGGGAGACAGAGTTTGTGTTTGTGTGTGAGAAAGAGATATTGAAGAGGAAGAGTCGTAGGTTCTCATATCTAAGGAGCGAAAGACATCTCTGTATGAGGGGTGTGCGAGTGGCACACATGGGAATAGTAGAGAGAAATGAGACTCCGGGAGACAAAGTTTTGTGTTTGTGTGAGAGAAAGAGATTCCACATGGAGAATCATAGTTAGAGACACATAGCAGGGAGCGAGATATACTTAGAGAGAGATAGAGTGATGAAGGTCGAGGGAGAGAGTACCGTCAGTGTGTTACGAAGATAAAAGATCATTGTCGACATACAGGTAGCACGAGAGATACCTGAGAGACGATTAACGCGTATAGGTCCAGAGAGATAGTCCTATATAAGCATGAGTGATAGCTATATGAGACGAATATCTGGATTAAAGGGGATTCAAATATTTAAACTGGAGATCACGACATCGATAATATCATAACGCAAATTGGTGTATCAAACATGCATATTCATTTGAATTTGGGCACACGTGTAATTTTATATAGTTTATCAATATTGGTGATCCATAGATTCTTCAATTACAAACAATGCATGGTTTATATGCAATTAATGTCTAAACGGGATTACACTATATGTTGCGTGTGTGAAACACATTATACATGTTTGAGAAGTAAAAAAACCCGCATGAAACACACATTAATTGGAGACAGTTAGCGAGGAATGCATACATTGGATTTCAACATAAAGTGGTTTCAAATATTTGAAAATCCAAATTGATGGATACAACCTTATGAATCTGAGATCATGCCATTTGTAAACCATATTTATGTATAAATGGTGTTGTGCTTTTCAAAGTATATATAAAAAATGATGTATATAGAATGAAATTTCAATTGAAAATGGATCCCGCCCGGAAAAAATAGAATACAAACGGGATTCGAATTGAGTTGGCACGGTAAACATGCACTCTGCAAAATTTGAACGAAGGGGGGAAGTCGCAGTAACCGCCCGAAACCAAAATCTGCGAGATGGAAATCACTACTGCCTATCCCTGCCACGCAAAGCCTATATGCTGGATTTCTATAGGTTTCGATAGGGGTAGGTTTGTAATTTCACCCAAACGTGACGTAACCGCCTCTCACCCGGATTCATACACGATGGGCGCCAAAACACAGTGTGTCCTCGGCCGAAATCGACTCCTTCCCCGATTCATATTCATACATTGTGGGCGCCAAAAACAAACTCTCGTCGGCAAATATTTGGTGTATGCGAGATTACCGTCCTATCCCCAACCGACTAGTGTTGCTGTGATGTAGTAGAAATTTCAAACGGGGGCTAAGTTTGTAAATTTCCTCGCATTTGAGACAAGCGCGCCCTGAATACATGGTTCCCCCCAAAAGAAAACTCAACGTGGGTGGGGGCGGGGGTGGGGGTGGTGGAGGAACACAGGCGGTGGGGCCGCTGGTTCGGTCGGCGGCCCGTGCGGTGTTATGTATGGGAAGCACAGTATGTTCCTTGTTAGGAAGGGGAGCAGGGACATCTGCAGTCAACAGCTGATAGAGCTGGCCTGTACGTGATAGATAGGCTTTCAATTACTAGCGGCAATACAACACCGTAATTTCCAGCCAGTTCCACTTTCCTGATTTATATATCCTGGTTATGGTGTACCCCTGTTATGTACACTATGGGGTTGTTTGTTTTGTGACTAACTTTGCCAAAGATTGCCACACTTAGGTTAGGCAAGTTTGACCGACTTAGGTGAGTGTTTGGTTCAAGCCACATCTTAGGCAAGCCACACTTGGACCCCACATGGCATACACACAAAAAGTGTGGCAAGATTCCCTTAGGCTTGCCAACTTGTGGCTCTCATTTTGATGAACTAACCTTAGTCAAGTTTGGCAAAAATGTGTGGCAAAGTGTGGCAATGCTAGTCCTAAAACCAAATAGCCCCTATGATCTGCCTAGTTGCTGTGTGCTCTTGTTATCATGGTTTGGCAATAAACTCTCTATATAGTATATTATGAACCTATCATCTGCCAGCTATCCTTACTTCTGGAGCCTATTTTTTGTGTACTTGTGGCAGATTATATAAATGCACGCACCATATTACAGCACACATGAGCTCTCTCATCAGAATCCAGTGATAGCACACAAGTGTTTACAGGGGCGCCCCTATATTAGAATATCATCTACATTACAAAGATAATCTCACAACTATTTATGTTTTCATGGTTCTCAGATATTATACGCAATTACAGTGAATATCAGAATCCGCGCATCAGAAGAATATTGTGGAACACTGCAATGACTTACAAAATTGACAGCAAGGCATTGAGTGCCATTCTGGTAGCAATGAAACTCATACGCTCCCCACCTGTTGATTCTTATTCAGAATATCATCCTAATGACTATTCTAACCTCGAGGAGTCAAAGGCAGATGGCATGTCTTGTTCACCCATCAAGGTGCCTGTTTTAATTTGGCAAGGTTTTATTGATTGCACGTATCTTGCATATGTTGTCTTGCATTTCTTCTACTTTGTTGCACCGCCATCTGCTTAGTTTACTCATCATATATGTCGAGAAGCCATGCCCATCCATTATCAATACATATTCCATCTGTCATCATACCATGTTTTTCCACTCAAATGTTGTTCTTGTGCATCAGACATCAAAAAGGAAGAGGGTGATTGCCGAACCTGACGGAGCACCAGCAAAGTGCTTGAAAAACGTGGTGGTGCCGGAGAAATCAGACAACACCCCACTTATATTGGTTGTACAACCAGTGACACAAAACGTACGACCGACTCCAGCAGACTGTACCCATACTTCACTGGCCACACCACTAGCCCCACCACACAGGACCTGCACTCCAGCAAAAGGTATACCGATTTCATTTGCCATAGCACCAGCTGTACCACAGAAAACTCCCACTCCAGCAAAAAGTAAAGCAAGTCCACCGGCCGAAGACCTATCCCAACTGCAGAGACGGCCAATTCCTGCAGATTGGAACCCCATTCCATTTATTCCCAGTTTAAAAGACAACACTTTCAATGTTGTTAGGGACTACGTGCATATATTCCCATCATGGGAAGATTATTATGAAGACAAACACCATTTTCACATCTTCCTGTCCAACTTACGTGTAAGTGCTATTATTCATGGTTATTATTTTCCTGTTTTCTGCTGATTGAACACATCAATGATTTACATTACATTGTTGTAACTAGGCGAGGGTCAATATGGATAGTCATGACGAGCAAAGCTTGCTTATGCTTTTCAAGGAAGCATTGCAGCAGTATCGGTGTTACCTGAGGAAATCACACTTTGATGGCAAGTCTATAAACAAATTTCCGGTGAAAGTCTCCTGTGCTAAATTTAGAAGACATTGAATGGAAAAACCTTGTTATGCACTAGTATCGTTCCCAGGATGAGGTACCGTCTATGAAATCACATGACAATTTGAACTTCTACTTTTCCGCATGTGCCTTACGAGTCTTTTTTGCAGGAAATCTGCTCGAAGAAGAATTCCGGTTTGACAAGAACGACAGGATATCGCAAATATGCTGCCCGCTGCTTTTGCTCTTGTTAGTACCTGTTGTCCTGTATCACTGTACTTGCATACATACCTGGTTCATTATGTGACAGCAGTATGCATGATAGCTTGCTTATCAATTGTTCGCTCCAAATTATATGATCTATATGAATGGTTACATTAGTGTAGAATATATCCAATGCCAATGTTTTTTTAGCTCTGCATTGTTCTTGTAAGTACATGTTGTCCTTTATCAGTGTACTTATAATGACAGGTAGTTGTTCATGTACCATCACTCTGCAGCTTATTTTCCTTTACCCTCCATTTTCTACACATCAGATCTATATTTACTCTTACCATAAGGTTGGTACTGAAGAAGTTTAGCTGTGCATTGCTCTTGGCTGTACCTTTTGCCTATATCGCTGCACTTACATTTATAGCTACTTGGTTATGTAGCATCACTCTTCATCTTATCTTAAATATTCTCCATTTTTTCGTATATTATCACATCTATATTTACTTTTAACAAAATGTAGAATAAAGGCAATGCTTTTGAAGAAGATTCTGTGGTAAACTTCTTGAATTGCCCCCCCCATCAGCATGGACAAGGCCTTTATAGAGCCTGTCTTCACCAATAATGTAAGTTTGTCCATCTCAAGCCTTCAAACTTTGTTGTATATATTTGGTTAGGCATGACTGCAACAGCTGTTTATTTTTGGTGTTTGCATCAAATTGCTTGTTTAAAGTTTATTATATGTAGTTCATAAACAAAAGTTTGTCCTTTCTCAATTTAAGTTTTCAGTTGTACAACCAAGTTCCTTCTTCATACCATGTAAATTAAACTATACAGAGCAAGTGATCTTCTTTTGCACTGCATGTATGCTTCTGTTCTTCATCCATAATCCAGTGGTGTGGTGAACCTACCCACTACATCACAATGTCATATTCTGCAATGTCTTAACTATGAACAATGTCATATCATTCTACTATTATTTAAACCATCTCTTTATTTGCCAATCTGAAATGGTATAAATTGATAGCACACTAACCATTGATACTTATGAGTTCTTGATCTGTAATCTAGTGGTGTCGTGAAGCTGCCAACTCCTTCACAATGTCATTTCCTGCCATGTCTTGACCTGAACAATACCATATTATGTTAATGCAAATTTAAAGTGTGTCACTTTATTCGTTAGTAAAATTTGATGAATTGTCAGCACTAATACTTTTATGTGCAAAATTTGTCATCTGTGTGCTTGTTTATCTTTCAGAGTGAGGAAGATACAAGTGTTGAACAAGCGTAGTCTCATCATCTTGCTCAGCTGCTTGCGCTGCAGCTCCCCAGCAGGGCTAACCTTTCCTGAACTCTATTGAAGTGCTGTCGGATTTGTATATTATTTTGTCGGCGAGTTTATTTGCACTGGGTGGCGATCTTTGATGCCTAGTGTATGTAATCTGCTATCTGCTTGTGCTTTATTATCATAGTGGCAAACTTTGATGCCCAGTGGATGTAATATGTTGTAATTTCTTTATTGTATAGTCTAGGTTTTTTCTTATTCACGATGCTGTAGTTATTTTACTGTATATATATCCTGTCTTCGCAGTAAACCGGCCAAACCGTAAAATTATGGTACATAATCGGGCCATCATGCAATCACGATGTAGATCGGGCCTGAAACGTGCTGAACAGCTCACGGGCCGGCAGCAACCCGAAATGAACCCCGGCCCATGATTGTGTGAATCAAATCACGGGCTTTTAACTGGCCAAAAAATTGTCTCGGTCCTTGTTTGGCCCAATCAGATATCGGCTGCGAGCAGGCCGGATGCAAACCGGGCCATAGTTAGTGATGGGTTTCGTACTAATTTCAAAAAAATTCCTATGCACACGCAAGATCATGTGATGCATAGCAACGAGAGGGAAGAGTGTTGTCTACGTACCCAACGCAGACCGACTGCGGAAGCGCTGACACAACGTAGAGGAAGTAGTCGTACGTCTTCACGATCCAACCGATCAAGCACCGAAACTACGGCACCTCCGAGTTCGAGCACACGTTCAGCTCGATGACGATCCCCGGACTCCGATCCAGGAAAGTGCCGGGGAAGAGTTCCGTCAGCACGACGGCGTGGTGACGATCTTGATGCACTACAGCAGCAGGGCTTCGCCTAAACTCCGCTACAGTATTATCGAGGACTATGGTGGCAGGGGGCACCGCACACGGCTAAGGAATAGATCACGTGGATCAACTTGTGTGTTCTAGGGTGCCTCTGCCTCAGTATATAAAGGACTAGAGGGGGAGGCTGGCCGGCCAAGGTGTGGCGCGCCAGGAGAGTCCTACTCCCTCTGGGAGTAGGATTCCCCCCCCCCCAATCCTAGTTGGAATAGGATTCGCGGAGGGGGAAAAGAGAGAGAGGGGGCCGGCCACCTCTCCTAGTCCTAATAGGACTAGGGGAAGGGGGAGGCGCACAGCCCATGTAGGACTGCCTCTTCTCTTTTCCACTAAGGCCCATCATGGCCCATTTAGCTCCCGGGGGGTTCCGGTAACCTTCCCGGTACTCCGGTAAAATCCCGATTTCACCCGGAACACTTCCGATATCCAAACATAGGCTTCCAATATATCAATCTTTATGTCTCGACCATTTCGAGACTCCTTGTCATGTCCGTGATCACATCCGGGACTCCGAACAACCTTCGGTACATCAAAATGCATAAACTCATAATATAACTGTCATCGTAACCTTAAGCGTGCGGACCCTACGGGTTCGAGAACAATGTAGACATGACCGAGACACGTCTTCAGTCAATAACCAATAGCGGGACCTGGATGCCCATATTGGCTCCTACATATTCTACGAAGATCTTTATCGGCCAGACCGCATAACAACATACATTGTTCCCTTTGTCATCGGTATGTTACTTGCCCGAGATTCGATCGTCGGTATTCCAGTACCTAGTTCAATCTCGTTACCGGCAAGTCTCTTTACTCGTTCTGTAATACATCATCCTGCAACTAACTCATTTAGTTGCAATGCTTGCAAGGCTTAAGTGATGTGCATTACCGAGAGGGCCCAGAGATACCTCTCCGACAATCGGAGTGACAAAACCTAATCTCGAAATACGCCAACCCAACATCTACCTTTGGAGACAGCTGTAATGCTCCTTTATAATCACCCAGTTACGTTGTGACGTTTGGTAGCACCCAAAGTGTTCCTCCGGCAAACGGGAGTTGCATAATCTCATAGTTATAGGAACATGTATAAGTCATGAAGAAAGCAATAGCAACATACTAAACGATCGGGTGCTAAGCTAATGGAATGGGTCATGTCAATCACATCATTCAACCAATGATGTGACCTCGTTAATCAAATAACAACTCATTGTTCATGGTTAGGAAACATAACCATCTTTGATTAACGAGCTAGTCAAGTAGAGGCATACTAGTCACACTTTGTTTGTCTATGTATTCACACATGTATTATGTTTCCGGTTAATACAATTCTAGCATGAATAATAAACATTTATCATGATTATAAGGAAATAAATAATAACTTTATTATTGCCTCTAGGGCATATTTCCTTCAGTTAGGCCCAACTATATGACGGGCTTTTAGCAGGCTGAAATTAATATAGGGCCGAAATGTTAAACGGGCCCTTAACAGGGCAAAACTAATATCAGGACGAATTACTAAGTGGGCCTTTAGCAAGTGGACCCAAAAGCATAGTGTCCAGTTAACAGGCCGAATCTGATATGGGCCATAATTAAGCCCAAAGCCTCTTAAAGGGCAGGACCTGATCTGGGCCGTAATTTGGCCCAGAACGTGGTAGGCCTTTAACGGGCCGGATCTCATATGGGCCACTATTAGGCCCCGAGCGTGGCAGGCCAATAATGGACCAGATCAAATATGGGCCGGCATTTGGCCCAAAACATGGCAGGCAGTTAATGGGCCGGCCTACTAGGGTCCTCAAAATCTTGTGGGCCTACAGCTGGGCCGACCCATTAATGTCGGCCAAATCTCGTGGGCCTTTAGCTGGGCCGGCCCATTATGATCCGCAAGAATCTTGTGGGACTTTACCTGGGCCGGCCCATTACAGCAAACAAAAATCTTGTGGGCCTTTACCTGGGCCGGCCCATTATGGCCCGCAAAATCTTGTGGGCCTTTATCTGGGCCAGCCCATTATGGTCCGCAAAATCTCGCGGGCCTTTAGCTGGGCCGGCCCATTATGGCCCGCAAAATCTTGTGGGCCTTTAGTTGGCCCGGCTCATTTAAACTTGTTGGGCCGTGCCATGTGTCGACATATCATAGGCGCCTTCTGTCCAGTGAGTGGATGACATCAATCCCGACGATGAGCCGACACGTGTTTCCTCTAGCCAATGATGATTTTATACGTGGAAAATCCCCATTGGCCGGGGCTGTTAATGGGTTATCGGATCCAAAACCCGACCCAATAGCTTAACAGCGTTCCGTTACGGTGGATGCCACGTGTCGGTCACCCTTGACGAAAGCACTTCTGTGACGCGCGATTTATCGTCATGGAATTGGACACTTCCGTGATGATAATTTTGGTAATGTCATGGAACACTTCTACGACAGCACAGGTATGACTATCTTGATTATGTCATAAATTTGTCATGGATGTACATGCATGACAAAAAAGCGACCTACTGTGGCAAACACGTATCATCACGAAAGTGTTTTTTTTGTAGTGCTATGGCCTGCCGATCATCGGGCAACTCAACCAAAGACCATACTTTGTTCTCATACATAGATCACATCTCAGATTTCATGGCCTCAAGCCATTTTGTGGAATCTGGGCTCATCATCGCTTCCTCATAGTTCTTAGGTTTGTCATGGTCAAGTAGCATGACTTCCAGAATAGGATTACCGTACCACTTTGGTGTGGATCTTACTCCGGTTGACCTACGAGGTTCGGTAGTAACTTGATCAGAAGTTTCATGATCATCATCATTAGCTTCCTCACTTACTGGTGTAGGAATCACTGGAACTGGTTTCAGTGATGAACTGCTTTCCAATAAGGGAGAAGGTACAATTACCTCGTCAAGTTCTACTTTCCTCCCACTCACTTCTTTCGAGAGATACTCCTTCTCTAGAAAGGATCCTTCTTAGCAACAAATATCTTGCCTTCGGATCTGTGATAGAAGGTGTACCCAACAGTCTCCTTTGGGTATCCTATGAAGACACATTTCTCTGATTTGGGTTCGAGCTTATCAGGTTGAAGCTTTTTCACATAAGCATCGCAGCCCCAAACTTTAAGAAACGACAACTTGGGCTTCTTGCCAAACCATAGTTCATAAGGTGTTGTCTCAACGGATTTAGATGGTGCCCTATTTAACGTGAATGCGGCCGTCTCTAAAGCATAACACCAAAACGATAGCGGTAAATCAGTGAGAGACATCATAGATCGCACCATATCTAATAAAGTGCGGTTACGACGTTCGGACACACCATTACATTGTGGTGTTCCAGGTGGCGTGAGTTGCGAAACTATTCCGCATTGTTTCAAATGAAGTCCAAACTCATAACTCAAATATTCACCTCCACGGTCAGATCGTAGAAACTTGTTTTCTTCTTACGATGATTTTCCACTTCACTCTAAAATTCTTTGAACTTTTCAAATGTTTCAGACTTATGTTTCATTAAGTAGATATACCCATATCTGCTCAAATCATCTGTGAAGGTGAGAAATTAACGATATCCGCCACGAGTTTCAATGTTCATTGGACCACATACATCAGTATGTATGATTTCCAATAACTCTATTGCTCGCTCCATTGTTCCGAAGAACGGAGTTTTAGTCATCTTACCCATGAGGCATGGTTCACAAGTGCCAAGTGATTCATAGTCAAGTGATTCCAGAAGTCCATCAGAATGGAGTTTCTTCATGCGCTTTACCCCAATATGACCTAAATGGCAGTGCCGCAAATAAGTTGCACTATCATTATCAACTCTGCATCTTTTGGCTTCAATACTATGAACATGTGTATCGCTACTATCAAGATTTAGTAAAAATAGACCACTCATCAAGGGTGCATAACCATAAAAGATATTACTCATATAAATAGAACAACCATTATTCTCTGATTTAAATGAATAACTGTCTCACATCAAACAAGATCTAGATATAATTTTCATGCCCAATGCTGGCACCAAATAACAATTATTTAGGTCTAAAACTAATCCCAAAGGTAGATGTAGAGGTAGCATGCCGACTCACATCGACTTTGGAACCATTTCCCATGCGCATCGTCACCTCGTCCTTAGCCAATCTTCGCTTAATCTGTAGCCCCTGTTTCGAGTTGCAAATGTTAGCAACTGAACCAGTATCAAATACCCAGGCACTACTGCGAGCATTAGTAAGGTACACATCAATAACATGTATATCAAATATACCTTTCACTTTGCCATCCTTCTTCTCCGCCAAATACTTGGGGTAGTTCCGCTTCCAGTGACCAGTTCCTTTGTAGTAGAAGCATCAGTCTTAGGCTTAGGTCCAGACTTGGGTTTCTTCACTTGAGCAGCAACTGGCTTGCTGTTCTTCTTGAAGTTCCCCTTCTTCCCTTTACCCTTTTTCTTGAAACGGGTGGTCTTGTTGACCATCAACACTTGACGTTTTTCTTGATTTCTACCTTCATTGATTTTATCATCGCGAAGAGCTTGGGAATTACTTTCGTCATCCCTTGGATATTATAGTTCATCACGAAGTTCCAGTAACTTGGTGATAGTGACTACAGAACTCTGTCAATCACTATTTTATCTGGAAGATTAACTCCCACTTGATTCAAGCAGTTGTAGTACTCAGCAATCTGAGCACATGCTCATTGGTTGAGCTATTCTCCTCCATCTTGTAGGCAAAGTACTGTCAGAGGTCTCATACCTCTCGACACGAGCATGAGTCTGAAATACTAGTTTCAACTCTTGGAACATCTTATATGTTCCATGGCATTCAAAACATTTTTGAAGTCCCGGTTCTGAGTCGTAAAGCATGGTGCACTAAACTATCAAGTAGTCATCATACCGAGCTTTGCCAAACGTTCATAATGTCTGCATCTTCTCCTGCAATAGGTTCGTCACCTAGCGGTGCATCAAGGACATAATTCTTCTGTGCAGCAATGAGGATAATCCTCATATCACGGACCTAGTCCACATCATTGCTACTATCATCTTTCAACTTATTTTTCTCTAGGAACATATCAAAAATAAAACAGGGAAGCTATACGCGAGCAATTGATCTACAACATAGATATGCAAATACTATCAGGACTAAGTTCATGATAAATTTAAGTTCAATTAATCATATTACTTTAGCACTCCCACTTAGATAGACATCCCTCTAATCATCTAAGTGACCACATGATCCATATCAACTAAACCATGTCCGATCATCATGTGAGATGGAGTAGTTTTCAATGGTGAACATCACTATGTTGATCATATCTACTATATGATTCACGCCTGATACATCTCCAACGTATCTATTATTTTTGATTGCTACATGCTATTATATTATCTATTTTGTATGTTAATGGGCTTATTTTTACACTTTTATACTATTTTTGGGACTAACCTATTAACCGGAGGCCCAACCCAAATTGATGTTTTTTGCCTATTTTGGAGTTTCGCCGAAAAGGAATATCAAACGGAGTCCAAACGGAATGAAACCTTCGGGAGCGTTATTTTTGGAACAAACGTGATCCAGAAGACTTGGAGTGGACGTCAAGAAGCAATCGAGGAGGCCACGAGGCAGGGGGCGCGCCCTCCACCCTCGTGGGCCCCTCGTTGCTCCACCAACCTACTTCTTCCTCCTATATATGTCCATATACCCCGCAAACATCCTGGAGCACCACAAAACCATATTTCCACCGCCGCAACCTTCTGTACCCAAGAGATCCCATCTTGGAGCCTTTTCCGCAGCTCCGCCGGAGGGGGCATTGATCACGGAGGGCCTCTACATCAACTCCATGGCCCCTCCGATGATGTGTGAGTAGTTTACTTCAGACCTTTGGGTCCATAGCTAGTAGCTAGATGTCTTCTTCTCTCTTTGGATCTCAATACAAAGTTCTCATTGATTCTCTTGGAGATCTATTTGATGTAATCTTCTTTTGTGGTGTGTTTGTCGAGATCCGATGAATTGTGGGTTTATGATCAAATTCATCTAATAACAATATTTGAATCTTCTCTGAATTCTTTTATGTATGATTGGTTTATCTTTGCAAGTCTCTTCGAATTATCAGTTTGGTTTGGCCTACTAGAATGATCTTTCTTGCAATGGGAGAAGTGCTTAGCTTTGGGTTCAATTTTGTGGTGCTCGATCCCAGGGACAGAAAGGGAACCGACACGTATTGTATTGTTGCCATCGAGGATAAAAAGATGGGGTTTACATCATATTGCATGAGTTCATCCCTCTACATCATGTCATCTTGCTTAAGGCGTTACTCTGTTCTTATGAACTTAATACTCTAGATGCATGCTGGATAGCGGCCGATGTGTGGAGTAATAGTAGTAGATGCATAATCGTTTCGGTCTACTTGTCTCGGACGTGATTCCTATATACATGATCATGCCTAGATATTCTCATAATTATTCGCTTTTCTATCAATTGCTCGACAGTAATTTGTTCACCCACCGTAATACTTATGCTTTCTTGAGAGAAGCCACTAGTGAAACCTATGGCCCCGGGTCTATTCTCCATCATACAAGTTTCCAATCTACTTTATTTTGCAATCTTTACTTTCCATCTATATCATAAAAATACCAAAAATATTTATCTTATTATTATCATCTCTATCAGATCTCACTCTTGAAAGTGGCCATGAAGGGATTGACAACCCCTTTATCGCGTTGGTTGCGAGGTTCTTATTTATTTGTGTAGGTACGAGGTGACTCGCGCGTGGTCTCCTACTGGATTGATACCTTGGTTCTCAAAAATTGAGGGAAATACTTACGCTTCTTTACTACATCACCCTTTCCTCTTCAAGGGAAAACCAACGCAGTGCTCAAGAGGTAGCAAGAAGGATTTCTGGCGTCGTTGCCGGGGAGATCTATGCCAAGTCAAGACATACCAAGTACCCATCATAAACTCTTATCCCTCGCATTATATTATTTGCCATTTGCCTCTCATTTTCCTCTCCCCCACTTCACCCATGCTATATTATTCGCCCTCTTTTTCCGTCCACCTTCTTCCCGTATGTATCTTTCTT
Organism: Triticum urartu; assembly: GCF_003073215.2. Lineage (NCBI taxonomy): Eukaryota > Viridiplantae > Streptophyta > Magnoliopsida > Poales > Poaceae > Triticum > Triticum urartu. The sequence goes on along the minus strand of NC_053026.1, from coordinate 386,091,558 downwards.
CGTGCTTCCATGTGCCTTCTATTTGCTTGCATCTTTGCTTGCTAAAAATCTATTGATATGGGTCCACTTAAAGTGTTCTACTTGGATCATCTTCGGTCCTTATGCGCTCGTGCTGAAACCCCAACTAGCCTAGTTGATGGGAAATCTTTAGATGAGCATGCTCATTTGTGCGTCACTGTTTATCCGAAAAAGGGATACTCCTATGGGATCAAATAAACAGATTGCTTTGTTATGCTTGGAATCTTTGTGAAATTTGTGATCTTACTTGTTGCTCTAAGAACCCTAAAGAACACCTCCCCTACCTATGTGAGTTTAATGATAATGAAATCTTATCTTCTTATGCAAAGGGTGTTTATAGTTACTACAACATCGAACAAATTGAAGAATTTGTTGCTTTTAAGGGTGCTTATGAAGTTGCTTCTTTGATTGAAAAGTATGATGTTACTCTCTACAAATCTGAAAATTTTGACATACTTAAATATTGCTATGAAAACTATGCTCATAATGTCTATGTCAAAGAATTTATTGAAAGAATGACCGTTGCTTCGAAAGAAAATAATGATACGCATGAATCTAAAGATAATTATGATTCCGATGATTGGATTGAAATATCCCTTGATGAACATGTTGCTTGCTATTCTTGTGGCCATGATACAGATATTTATGAAGATGAGTTTGCTATAGTTCCTTATGTTAAACATGAGATCGTTGGTATTGCACCCATACTTGATATTTCCTTCGATGAAAAGTGAGGGAGTCCTGGACTAGGGGGTCTCCGGACAGCCGGACTATATCCTTTGGCCGGACTGTTGGACTATGAAGATATGAGATTGAAGACTTCGTCCCGTGTCCGGATGGGACTCTACTTGGCGTGGAAGGCAAGCTAGGCAATACGGATATGTATATCTGCTCCTTTGTAACTGACCTTGTGTAACCATAGCCCCCTCTGGTGCCTATATAAACCGGAGGGTTTTAGTCCGTAGGACAAGAGACAATCATACCATAGGCTAGCTTTTAGGCTTTAGCCTCTCTGATCTCGTGGTAGATCAACTCTTGTAATACTCATATCATCAAGAACAATCAAGCAGGACGTAGGGTATTACCTCCATCAAGAGGGCCCGAACCTGGGTAAACATCGTGTCCCCTGCCTCCTGTTACCATCCGCCTTAGACGCACAGTTCGGGACCCCCTACCCGAGATCCGCCGGTTTTGACACCGACATTGGTGCTTTCATTGAGAGTTCCTCTGTGTCGTCATCATAAGGCTTGATGGCTCCTTCGATCATCGCTAGCGATGCGGTCCAGGGTGAGGCTTTCCTCCCCGGACAGATCTTCATATTCGGCGGCTTCGCACTGCGGGAAAATTTGCTTGGCCATCTAGAGCAGATCGAAAGCTACGCCCCTGGCCATCAGGTCATCCACGGAGACTTGATCTTCGATAGATTCGAGCCCATGCCGGACGCGCCGCACAGTCGCGACGAGCAAGATGTAACTCTACCGTCGGACAGTGTTCGGGAGATCGCATCCGCAGCTACTCTGGCCTTTTACCCGGAGCAAATCACGCCATCCGAAAGCGAAGGGATGGACCCCGCCATGGAGGCCGCACTCTTAGTGGCGATAGAACCAGATACTGACTTCACCCCTTATGAGAGCCGTGTCATCGAACCACTGGATTTATCCCCGGCCACGGACTCCGAGCCGCCTACATCCGTGCCCGTCGAACCCGACGGGTCACCGACAATGGAGTTCACCTCCGCGGATATCTTTCAGCACTCACCTTTCGGAGATGTGCTAAATTCATTAAGGTCTCTCTCCCTGTCAGGAGAATCTTGGCCGAACTATGTCCGGCTAGAATGGGATGCAGACGACGAAGAAATTCGCTGCCCACCCACCACCCACTTAGTAGCCACTGTCGACGACTTAATCGACATGCTCGACTTCGACTCCGAAGACATCAACAGTATGGACGATGATGCAGGAGACAAACCAGAACCACTGCCCACAGGACGCTGGACCGCTACTTCATCACATGACATAGACATGGTGGATGCACCCAGAGAGGGCAATGGCGAAGAGACAGCGGAGGATGCACCCTCCAAGCAACCCAAGCGCCGACGTCAATGGCGCCGCTCTAAGTCCCGCCATAGCAAAAACAATGATAATAATAGTCCACGTGACTCTGGAAGAAACGACAACTGCACCACCCCGGTGGCAGAACACGATCAAGATGCAAACTGCACACATAGTACGGATCCGACGTCCGAACACGATGACGCCAAAGATAAGCCTCATCAATCCCCGTCTAGGGAAGAAAACAGTCCGGACGCCCGGAAACGCACTTGGAGCAAGAAAACCTCCGCAGAAGGCTTATTGCCACAACGAGGAGCCTGAAGAAACAGAAGCAAAGGCTCAAGGTCGCACAAGATACACTCAACAGCAAGTGGAACAAAGTAACGAAGTATGGTGGAAGTTACCATCAAAATAGCTATCGAAAGCGCAAACTATTACCGGAATTCGACGATGAGGCCTTAGAGCCCATACAGCCGAAAGGTGATACGGCCAACCAGCCGGATCCACCACCCTATGAACGCGGTAGAGCAGCTAACAAAGTCACGCATAAGTCAACACACGATTCACGTGAGAACTTGCGTCAAAAATCCGGCGTGACCAGATCTATCTATGGATCTAGGAAGTGCGCTACGGTACACAACCAACGCCGAATACTACAACCGTCCGAACACCATGGCGCATCCCAATACAGGAGTGCCGCACACCCCTTACGTTTCACTGATGAGGTGCTGGATCACGAATTCCCAGAGGGATTAAAACCGGTGAACATAGAGGCGTACGACGGAACCACAGACCCTGGAGTCTGGATAGAGGACTTCATCCTCCATATTCATATGGCTCGTGGAGACGATATCCATGCCATTAAATACTTGCCCCTCAAGCTTAAAGGGCCAGCTAGGCACTGGCTGAAAAGCCTCCCCGAAAACTCAATTGGAAGTTGGGAGGAGCTCGAGGACGCTTTCCAGGCCAATTTTCAACGGACTTATGCCTGACCTCCGGATGCAGACGATTTAAGTCATCTAATCCAACAGTCCGGAGAGTCCGTCTGAAAGCTTTGGAATAGGTTCCTCACCAAGAAGAACCAAATTGTCGACTGTCCGGACACCAAAGCCTTAGCAGCTTTTAAACACAGCATCCGAGACGAATGGCTCGCCAGACACCTTGGTTAAGAAAAACCGAGAACAATGGCAGCCCTGACAAGCCTCATGACCCGCTTCTGTGCGGGCAAGGACAGCTGGTTGGCCCATCGCAGCACCAGCGACCCAAGCACATCCGAAGTCAGGGATGGCAATGGTAAACCATGACACAACAAAAACAGGCGTCGAAATAAAGAAGGTAGCCCAGATAACACGACGGTAAACGCCGGATTCAGGGGCTCCCGACCAGGTCAGCGGAAAAAGCCTTTCAAAGGCAGCAGAGAAGGACAATCTGGCCTAAACAAAATTCTTGACAAACTCTGTCAGATTCACGGCACCCAAGACAAACCTGCAAATCATACCCACAGAGAATGTTGGGTCTTCAAGCAGGCCGGTAAGCTAAACGCCGAATACAAAGGGGAAGAGACACCAAGCGAAGATGAGGATGAACCTCGCCAGCAAAACACCGGAGGACAGAAAAGTTCCCACAGAGGTTAAAACAGTAAACGTAATCCATGTGACAAAGAGGAGAAGCAATCATGCACTCCGATGCACACGCGCCATAGAGCCCGTCACCCCTAGGTTCAACCACTGGTTGGCATGCCCGATCACTTTTGATCGTCGGGATCACGTTACAAATATCCGACGCGAAGGACTGACGGCCTTGGTGCTAGACCCAATAGTAAATGGGTACCATTTCACACGGGTCCTCATGGATGGTGGCAGTGACCTAAATCTGATATATCAGGACACAGTCCGCAAAATGGGGATAGACCCGACACAAATAAGCCACAGCAATACTACCTTCAAGGGAGTAATACCAGGCCAAGAGCCTGCTGTACGGCCTCTCTACCACTAGAGGTGGTATTCGGTTCTCCCGATAACTTCTGAAGCGAAATGTTAACTTTTCACATCGCTCCATTCCGAAGTGATTATCAAGCACTACTCGGAAGGGCGGCTTTCGCTCGTTTTAACACAGTACCGCATTATGCTTTTCTCAAGCTCAAGATGCCCAGTCCACGTGGCATCATCACAGTTAGCGGAAATACCGAATGTTTTTTACGTATGGAAGAGGATGTGGCGGCTCTAGCAGCCGCAAACTAAGACGGCCTCACCAACCAGAAAAATGGCACGTCGTCAAGACCACGGACACGGTTAGACGAATCCAGCGTTCCATCATATATACATGAGATTGGTTTTCAAACCCTCATAAAATGACACCAGGGGCTTCCCGCGTGTAATCAAGGCCAGCCCGGCTCAACTTGGTTTCTCTTGAATTTCGATAGTTCATTGATAATAACCAACTCTTCTCTTTTTTGGCACGGCAACCTTCACCTAAGTTCTTTCCTTTTGCAGATGACAATCGTGCTGCACCCATCCAGGACACGGCACAACGGAGACACAGGCGCAGACGTGCAGCAGGGACCCGCCCAAAGGTTTCTTTTTAGATTAAGACCCTGCATAAACCTTTTTTACTATCTCTTGTTGCTCACATCCTCCGGATACTCCACATAACCAAGAAGGATGCTGGCGTTATTGGCATGTGGCCACGCCAGGATTTTGCACGTACCTGGACACATGGGGTTTCTTATTAAGGGCATTGTTTAGCCTGGTATATGTTATAAAGACCGAACACCTTAGGGAGTGTTCGGCGTCGCGAGTTTGGACATATATGCATCAGCTCCGAATCATGTCTTTGGTCAAATGTTGGGTTTGCCCGACTCCCACGTTTTGGTACCTTACGTTCCGTTATATCGGCTAAGGTAGCACTGGGAGAACTACTATGATTATGCCCTGGTTCATCCAGATGAGCACCTCAGTAGAGAAAGCCGAAAACTGACTGTCATGATATAGCGAGAGATTGGTCAACCACTCGATGACTCATCGGAATTTTCAGGATTCCTCCGCATTAATGAAGGGCCATTTCCCAGTCACGTACATATGCGCCACGTATTCGGCCAAGCGCAGAAGTACAAGGGGCTACATAGTAGCCCCACTGTCAAACTCCTATGGCTAAGTGAAAGTGTTAAAGCAATATAGTCCGATTGCCTAGTTCGCTACGCTATCACCTCAACGGACCAAGACGTTGGATCAAGTGTGAATATGCATCTTTTGCGAACACCCCTGCATTATATGCATGGGGGCGGAAGCCGACGACTGCAAACTTTCAGGTTATACACATATATACATAAACGGCCGCACAGGAGGCACCATAGTACTTTCAGGCAAAAGTATAAATACAGCCTTGACAATTCAATAAAACATTGTTTTTACAATGGGAATACATGTCACTTGAACATAACATTCTTCGAGCACTGAGCCTCTATCGAACGAGCGCCTTCAAGAACTTCTTCAAAGTAGTGCTCGGCAGCCACTCGGCCTACGGCCGAACCCTGTGTCGCAACAGTGGTGGCCTCCATCTCCACCTAGTATGTCTTGACACGGGCAAAGGCCATCCATGCACCCTCTATGCACGCCGATCTCTTTACAGCATCGATGCGTGGCACAGCACCAAGGAATTGTTGCACTAAGCTAAAGTAGCTATTTGGCCTTGGCCCTCCCGGCCACAGGTGATCCACAACGGACCTCATGGCAAGTCCGGACAACCTATGGAGCTCGGCCCACTCGGCCAATCGCTCATTCAACAGTAGCAGACGGACTGAAGCGTGGAACTGTGACTAGAACAGCTTTTCCACTTCGGGACCTTTCTGATCCTTGAAGTACTCAGCCGCATCAGCAGCACTTGCAGCTAAATCCATGTACGCGTCCGCAGAACACCATAGCCGGTCCAGAGGAGCATACTTCGGATCTTCGAAATTAGTCCGCAACAAGAAGGGCTTCCCAGACACGATATCTGCAGCTTCGTTCAGCTCCTCCTTCATCGCTCTAATTTTGGAGCGGGCTTCCTTGGCAGCCACCCGGGCCTTCTCCAGGTCCGTCGCCTTCGCTCGGTTCTCTTCTTCAAGAAGCTGGTAACGGTCAGCGGCATCTTTTAACTCTATAGCCATCTTGGCTTTTTTTCCTTGCTCTCGCAATGCGCGGCCTGTTCGGCCCTTAATTCTTCGGCCGCCTTTAAAGCGGCCGCATTGCTACTCCTTGCTTGCTCCTTGGCTCGGGCAAGCTCCGCCCGAAGGGTCTCCACGGTGGCAGCTCCATCTGCAGTCACAACACATTAAAGATACTGGCATCATGCTACTCTTATTATGTGACGACCACCAGAAAAATCACTCACCCCTGTGCCTGGTCAAGCTGCTTGTTGACAAGCACGATGTCGGCATCTGCCGCATCCAGTTGCCGCTTTAGCTTGGCAAACCCATCAGTCCGGCTAGCCACCGGAGCTTCAGCCACCTGCACATAAAGGCGGTCTGGTTGTTACCTGGGACTATGATCCTCTGTTTGCCGCCGTTTTCAACGACAACCAGAGTCTCAGGGGCTACTATCTGCATAGGGCATACCTAACGTATGTGGTACTGTTAAAAACATACACTAGTTCACGTACCTCAAAGCCTTTCAGCAGACTCATAAAGGCTTCATGCAAACCGCTTTCGGCGGATGAAATCCTTTCAATTACCGTACCCATTAGCGTACGATGCGCTTCCGAGATGACAACTTGCCCCAGAAGATCCTTCAGCGCATCCGACCGCACACTGTACGGACCCTTGTTGTCGCTCTCCTTAGGAGCCGGATACTGGGGACTCCGGGCAGCAAAAGGGTTATCCTCTGGCCCTAGTGGATCTGGAGATACCCTTCGCGACGACACTTCAAGGTCGCCCGCTTCTTGAGCCGGGGTGTCCGGGGCAGGCGTTTCGCTCTCCATCATCTCCGGAAGAAGATCCCCCGAAGATGAGCTCTGTTGAGAAGGGCTGCGATCCGGACTACAATTTATAAGCATTAGTTATTGTCTTCAGAAGTAAGGTAGGATGTTTGCACTATTAAGTACTTTTCGATTACTTACAGCTCGGTAGAGGGCTGATCCCCGCGCGGACATTGTGCGGCAAGAATACCCTCCGAGGCAGGACCCTCTGCCGGAGATTTCTTCTCCCGTTTGGAAACCTTAGTTTTCGGATCTTCAGAGGTAGTCCTTTTCCTTCCTCGGGGAGAGAGAATGTCAGATTCTTTCCCTTGGTTATCCTCCCTTGCGGAGGCGCTCATTCCCTCGGTTGGAATAAATAGCGAAGGAGGCCCGCTTTCGCCCTCTTTTTTCCCCCTTCATCTTCCTTTGAGGGCACCAGATAAGGTGCTGGCTCAAGCATCTTTTCTAGCACCGGATTGTCCAAGCCCTCAGGAAGGGGGGCCAAACACCGGATCATCTTCGCCTTTGTTATCCAGTCCTGGTCAAAGAGCGATTCTTCAGAATGATGTCATGATAAATAAAAGGACAGTGTGTTCGGCCACGAGATTACTTACTTGGGCAGTGGGGCGGTTGCAGCTCAGGCCCACGTCCTCGGTGGTGTCCGGACACTCTATTTGGGGGTCCGGAGAACGATTTGTACATCTCCTCGTGCGTCATGCCGAGGAAATGTTGAATAGTACGCGGTCCTTCCGGGTTGAATTCCCACAAGCGGAGGGGCCGGCGTTTGCAAGGTTGGACTCGACGAACCAGCATAACTTGCATTACCATAACCAGACTGATATCTCCCTCGAAGAGATCTTGGATACGGCTCTGCAGCATTGGCATGTCCTTGGCTGGACCCCAGCTCAGCCCCCTACTGATCCATGACATCAATTGTGGTGGGGGGCCCAAGCGAAAGGTAGGGGCAGCTACCCACTTGGCACTTCGGGGAGCTGTGATGTAGAACCACTCCTGCTGCCACAATCCGGACACCTCTGGGAAGGAACCCTCTGGCCATGGAGCGTCAACGATTTGGCTTATCAAAGCACCTCCGCATGCTGCATGCTGCCCCTCAATCATCTACGGCTTCATATCGAAGGTCTTGAGCCACAGGCCGAAGTGAGGGGTAATGCGGAGGAAGGCCTCACATACGACAATAAATGACGAGATGTGAAGAAGGGAATCCGGGTCCAGATCATGAAAATCCAGCCCGTAATAGAACATAAGACCCCTAACAAAGGGATCCAGAGCGAGGCCTAGTTCTCGGAGGAAGTGGGAGATGAACACAACGCTCTCGTTGGGTTCGGGAGTAGGGACGACCTGCCCTCGGGCAGGCAGCCTGTGCAAAATTTTGGCGATCAGATATCTGTCCTCTCTCAACTTCTTGATGTCCTCCTCTATGACGGAGGAAGGCATCCACCGACCTTGAAGGTTGGATCCAGACATAGTTAAAGGTCCGAAGCACCTGACCTGAGCTTTGGGTGTTAGAACTCGAGGCGGGGGAAGGGTTCGATTGAACGCGGGAGGGAAAAAAGAAAAAGCCTTGTCCCCTTTATAAAGAGGGTGAATATCAGGCGTCCTCCTCATGGCCGTTTGAGACTTACCTAAGATCTAGGAGTCATACCAACAGGCACGGTTGGGTTACCCACGTCTGTATTGATGAGAATCCCATGATAAGGGGAACACGATCTTTGCTTTGACAAGACGTGTCGAGGAAACCGCCTCGCGTTATGTGCGGGGCTGGTTAAAGAAAAACGGTTCAAATAATGACCGGGTCGTGGCGTGATGTCATGCTGTCAAAACATGTCAGCAGATTAGATTTGTGGAAATATTATTCTCTCTACGGTGGTATGTGGAACTTATTTTGCAGGGTCGGACACTATCCTCATATTCAAACTCTTCCATGGTGTATTCGGAGGAGGAACCCGCCTTGCAATGCCGAAGACAATATTGCGCGCCGGACTCATCATCATTGAAGCCTGGTTCAGGGGCTACTGAGGGAGTCCTAGACTAGGGGGTCTCCGGACAGCCGGACTATATCCTTTGGCCGGACTGTTGGACTATGAAGATACGAGATTGAAGACTTTGTCCCGTGTCCGGATGGGACTCTACTTGGTGTGGAAGGCAATCTAGGCAATACGGATATGTATATCTCCTCCTTTGTAACCGACCTTGTGTAACCCTAGCCCCCTCCGGTGCCTATATAAACCGGAGGGTTTTAGTCCATAGGACAAGAGACAATCATACCATAGGCTAGATTTTAGGGTTTAGCCTCTCTGATCTCGTGGTAGATCAACTCTTGTAATACTCATATCATCAAGAACAATCAAGCAGGACGTAGGGTATTACCTCCATCAAGAGGGCCCGAACCTGGGTAAACATCGTGTCCCCTGCCTCCTGTTACCATCCGCCTTAGACGCACAGTTCGGGACCCCCTACCCGAGATCCGCCAGTTTTGACACCGACAAAAAGCATGATTGCAATGATGTTATTGTAAATTCTCTTAATGTCAATTGTGCTAATAATATGCAAAACACATAGCTTGGGGATGCTAGTTTTGCTATGTCCTCTACTTGTTGCAATGATCATGATTGCGGTGATTCTTCTTTTGATCTTGAAAATTTATTTAAGCCCCATGATGGATATGAGATTGATAATAGTGTTTGAAATAATATTGAAAGTAGGTTTGGAAGAGTGTCAACTTTAGATCCCACATATTTCTAGAATGTCCAATCTTATGAAGTTTTTGATAAAAGTGGGTTTGGAGAGGTCATGACTTTAGTTAAGGTTAATCCCACTATTTCGGAAGAGTGTCAACTTTGCATGCATGTGGATCATGTAGAGAATATTTTATGTGATAGCTATATTATTTAATTTGATTATGATCCTACATGTAATTATTATGAGAGAGGAAAATATAGTGGTAGAAATTTTCATGTTTCTAAATTACCTCTCGTTATGTTGAGATTGCTATTGTTTCTTTCCGCTTCCTTGCATCTGCTAGTTTTTGCTTGCCTTGATAATTTGTTTGCCTATAAAATGCCTATGCATAGGAAGTATGTTAGACTTACATGTGTTTGTCACGTGTTTTATGATGCTCTCTTTGTGCTTCAATTCTTGTCTTTAATGCCTAGCTAAAAAGGCTTTAAAGAAAAGCGCTTGTTGGGAGACAACCCAATATTTTTCCTTGCTGTTATTCAATAAATAATTTATCTAGCCTCTGTTTTGGTTTGTGTTTTTTGTGTTTAATTAGTGTTTGTGCCAAGTAGAACCGTTAGGAAGATTTGGGGAAAGTCTTTTTGATCTTGCTGTAAAAAACAGAAACTTTAGCGCTCACGAGAATTGCTGCAATTTTTTATTGAAGAGTGCTATTTAGTTAATTCTTTTTGCAGATAATTAATAGATAACTTCCTCACGTCCAGAAATTTATTTTAGAATTTTTGGGGTTCAAGAAGTTTGCGTTAGTTACAGATTACTACAGACTGTTCTGTTTTTGACAGATTCTATTTTTCGTGTGTTGTTTGCTTATTTTGATGAATCTATGGCTAGTAATAGAGTTTATAGACCATCGAGAAGTTGGGACACAGTAGGTTTAACACCAATATAAATAAAGAATGAGTTCATTACAATACCTTGAAGTGGTGTTTTGTTTTCTTTCACTAACGGAGCTCATGAGATTTTTCTGTTAAGTTTTGTGTTGTGAAGTTTTCAAGTTTTGGGTAAAGATTTGATGGATTATGGAACAAGGAGTGGCAAGCGCCTAAGATTGGGGATGCCCATGGTACCCCAAGGTAAAATACAAGGACACCAAAAAGCCTAAGCTTGGGGATGCCCCGGAAGGCATCCCCTCTTTTGTCTTCGTTCATCGGTAACTTTACTTGGAGCTATATTTTTATTCGCCACATGATATGTGTTTTGCTTGGAGCGTCTTGTATGATTTGAGTCTTTGTTTTTTAGTTTACCACAATCATCCTTGCTGTACACACCTTTTGAGAGAGACACACATGAATTATAATTTATTAGAATACTCTATGTGCTTCACTTATATCTTTTGAGCTATATAGTTTTTTCTCTAGTGCTTCACTTATATCTTTTAGAGCACGGTGGTGGTTTTATTTTATAGAAATAATTGATCTCTCATGCTTCACTTATATTATTTTGAGAGTCCTTTAGAACAACATGGCAATTTGCTTTTAGGCATAATAAAAAATTTCATATAGGTGCATTGAATACTAAGAAAAGTTTGATACTTGATAATTGTTTTGAGATATGGAGATGGTGATATTAGAGTCATGCTAGTTGAGTAGTTGTGAATTTGAGAAATACTTGTGTTGAAGTTTGTGATTCCCATAGCATGCACGTATGGTGAACCGTTATGTGATGAAATCGGAGCATGATTTATTTATTTATTGCCTTCCCTATGAGTGGCGGTCGGGGACGAGCGATGGTCTTTTCCTACCAATCTATCCCCCTAGGAGCATGCGTGTAGTACTTTTTTTCGATAACTAATATATTTTTGCAATAAGTATGTGAGTTCTTTATGACAAATATTGAGTCCATGGATTATACGCACCCTCACCCTTCCACATTTGCTAGCCTCTCTAGTACCGCGCAACTTTCGCTGATACCATAAACCCACCATATACCTTCCTCAAAACAGCCACCATACTGATATGTCCATTTTGCATCATGCTTTTATATCAATATTTATTGCATTATGGGCTGTTATTACACATTATGTTACAATACTTATGCCTATTCTCTCTTGTTTTACAAGGTTTACATGAAGAGGGAGAATGCCGGCAGCCGGGATTCTGGGCTGGAAAAGGAGCAAATATTAGAGACCTATTCTGCACAGCTCCAAAAGTCCTGAAACTTCACGGAAGCTATTTCTAGAATATATATAAAATACCAAGCGCAAGGAGTTCCAGAGGGGGGCCACACCCTGGCCATGAGGGTGGGGGCGCGCCCTACGCCCTGGGCGCGCCCCCTACCTCATGGGCCCCCTGGTGGCCCTTCGATGCCCATCTTCTGCTATATGGAGTCTTTCATTGAGAAAAAAATCATAAGCAAGCTTTCGGGACAAGACTCCGCCGCCATGAGGCGGAACCTTGGCGGAACCAATCTAGGGCTCTGGCGGAGCTGTTCTGTCGGGGAAACTTCCCTCCGGGAGGGGGAAATCATCACCATCGTCATCACCAATGATCCTCTCATCGGGAGGGGGTCAATCTTCATCAACATCTTCACCAACACCACCTCATCTCAAACCCTAGTTCATCTCTTGTATCCAATCTTGGTATCCAAACCTCAGATTGTTACCTGTGGGTTGCTAGTAGTGTTGATTACTCCTTGTAGTTGATGCCAGTTGGTTTACTTGGTGGAAGATCATATGTTCAGATCCATTATGCATATTAATACCCCTCTGATTATGAACATGAATATGCTTTGTGAGTAGTTACATTTGTTCCTGAGGACATGGGAGAAGTCTTGCTATTAGTAGTCATGTGAATTTGGTATTCGTTCGATATTTTGATGAGATGTATGTTGTCATCCCTCTAGTGGTGTCATGTGAACGTCGACTACATGACACTTCACCATTGTTTGGGCCTAGAGGGAGGCATTGGGAAGTAATAATTAGATGATGGGTTGCTAGAGTAACAGAAGCTTAAACCCTAGTTTATGTGTTGCTTCGTAAGGGGCTGATTTGGATCCATATGTTTCATGCTATGGTTAGGTTTACCTTAATACTTTTGTTGTAGTTGCGGATGCTTGCAATAGGAGTTAATCATAAGTGGGATGCTTGTCCAAGTAAGGACAGTACCCAAGCACTGGTCTACCCACATATCAAATTATCAAAGTACCGAACGTGAATCATATGAATGTGGTGAAAACTAGCTTGACGATAATTCCCATGTGTCCTTGGGAGCGCTTTCCTTCATATAAGAGTTTGTCCAGGCTTGTCCTTTGCTACAAAAAGGATTGGGCCATCTTGCTGCACCTTATTTACTTTTATTACTTGCTACTCGTTACCAATTACCTTATCACAAAACTATGTGTTACCGATAATTTGAGTGCTTGCACAGAATACCTTGCTGAAAACCGCTTATCATTTCCTTCTGCTCCTCGTTGGGTTCGACACTCTTACTTATCGAAAAGGCTATGATAGATCCGCTATACTTGTGGGTCATCAAGACTCTTTTCTGGCGTCGTTGCTGGGGAGTGAAGCACCTTTGGTAGGTGGAATTTGGTAAGGAAAAATTTATGTAGTGTGCTGAAATTTACTGTCACTTGTTACTATGGAAAGTAATCCTTTGAGGGGTTTGTTCGGGGTATCTTCACCTCGTACAGAACCACAATTAGTTACCCCTCAACCTACTAAACCTACTGAAAATGTTTACTTTGAAATTCCTTCGGGTATGATAGAGAAACTGCTAGCTAATCCTTTTGCAGCAGATGGAACATTACATCCCGACCTACACTTAATCTATGTGGATGAAGTTTGTGGATTATTTAAGCTTGCAGGTATGCCCGACGATGTTATCAAGAAGAAGGTCTTCCCTTTATCTTTTAAGGGAGATGCATTGACATGGTATAGGCTATGTGATGATATGGCATCATGGGACTATAAACGGTTGAAATTGGAATTCCATCAGAAGTTTTATCCTATGCATCTTGTTCATCGTGATCGTAATTATACATATAATTTTTGGCCTCGTGAAGTAGAAAGCATCGCTCAAGCTTGGGGAGGCTTAAGTCAATGTTATATTCATGCCCCAATCATGATCTCTCAAGAGAAATGATTATTCAAAAAATTTATGCTCGGCTTTCTGACAACAATCGCTCCATGCTCGATACTTCTTGCATTGGTTCCTTTATGATGAAGACTATTGAATTCAAATGGAATTTATTGGAGAGAATTAAACGCAACTCTGAAGATTGGGATCTCGACGAAGGTAAGGAGTCAGGTATAACACCTAAGTTTGATTGTGTTAAATCATTTATGGATACCGATGTTTTCTGTAAATTTAGCACTAAATATGGACTTGACTCTGAGATAGTAGTTTCTTTCTGTGAATCTTTTGCTACTCATGTTGATCTCCCCAAGGAGAAGTGGTTTAAATATAATCCTCCCATTGAAACAAAAGTAGTTGCACCTATTAAAGTTGAAGAAAAGACTATCACTTATAATGATCCGGTTGTTCCCACTGCTTATGTTGAGAAACCACCTTTCCCTGTTAGAATTAAGGATCATGCTAAAGCTTCAACTGTAGTCAACAAGAGTAATATTAAGACACCTAAACCCCCCGAGCAAATTGAGAAAGTCTAGTTTTCGTAATCGACCAATTCGTTAACATACCACTGAACCACTTTTTATTAACATAATGACAACGAGCCCTTGGCGAACTTAATGGAGTAAGTTATTCTGATCCTGCTACTGTAAAAAAATATGCGAGGCATTCTCAATTAGGGGAAATTTTTGAATTAGACCGGGCTACTTTGAAATATGATGCTATTTTTCGCAGCAGTCTTTTTCTTTTGACTCAATCCTCTTCTTCTCCTTAGCATTCGGGAAAGACAAGAAAATTTCAGGGTAGGAAACATTATCTAGAATTTCTCTTAGATTCGAACCCATAGATGATGATAGAACTAGAATAGATATCTTTTGTTTTCTACTCACGTGAGCCCATATCCTTTCTTTTTTATCAATTGCTAATTCCGATTAAAGTTGAACCTAATATTGCTATCGTTAAAGATCTCTTGGCCGATAATATTGATGGGCATGTTATTTATTTCTGTGAAGAAACTGCTAGAATTGCTAAGCCTAGTGCTAAGGTTAAACATAGACCTATTATAGGCATGCCTGTTATTTCTGTTAAAATAGGAGATCATTGTTATCATGGCTTATGTGATATGGGTGCTAGTGCTAGTGCAATACCTATTTCCTTATACAAAGAAATTATGCATGATATTGCACCAACTGAGATAGAAGGTATTGATGTTACCATTAAGCTTGCCGATAGAGATACTATTTCACCAGTTGGGATTGTTAGAGATGTTGAAGTCTTGTGTGGGAAGGTTAAATATCCTGCTAATTTTCTTGTTCTTGGTTCCCCACAAGATAGCTTTTGTCCCATTATATTCGGTAGACCCTTCTTGAATACTGTCAATGCTAAGATAGACTGCAATAAGGATATTGTTTCTGTTGGTTTAGGGGATATGTCTCATGAGTTTAATTTTGCTAAATTTCGTAGACAACCCCATGATAAAGAATTATCTAGCAAGGATGAAATTATTGGTCTTGCTTCTATTGCTGTGCCTCCTACTGATCCCTTAGAACAATATTTGCTAGACTATCAAAACGATATGTCCATGAATGAAAGAAGGGAAATAGATGAAGTATTCTTTAAACAGGGACCTATTCTGAAACACAACTTGCCTGTTGAAATCCTAGGGGATCCTCCTCCACCCAAGGGTGATCCCGTGTTTGAGCTTAAACCATTACCTGATACTCTTCAATATGCTTATCTTGGTGAAAAGAAAATATATCCTGTTATTATTAGTGCTAACCTTTCAGAGAAGGAGGAAGAGAAATTATTGAAAACTCTGAAGAAGCACCGTGCTGCTATTGGATATACTCTTGATGATCTTAAGGGCATTAGTCTCACTCTATGTCAACACAAAATAAATTTGGAGGAAGACGCCAAACCAGTTATTGATCACCAATGACGGCTAAATCGTAAGATGAAAGAAGCGGTAAGAAATGAAATATTAAAGCTCCATGAGGCAGGTATAATTTATCCCGTTGCTGACATTCAGTGGGTTAGTCATGTCCATTGTGTCCCTAAGAAGGGAGGTATTACTGTTGTTCCTAATGATAAAGATGGATTGATTCCGCAAAGAATTATTATGGGTTATAGGATGGCAATTGATTTCTGCAAATTAAATAAGGCTACTAAAAAAGATCATTACCCTTTGCCTTTTATTGATCAAATGCTAGAAAGATTATCCAAACATACACATGTTTGCTTTCTAGATGGTTCCTCTGGCTTCTCTCAAATACCTGTGTCAGCTAATGATCAATCAAAGACCACTTTTACTTGCCCTTTCGTTACTTTTTCTTATAGACGTATGCCTTTTGGTTTATGTAATGCACCTGCTACCTTTCAAAGATGCATGATGGCTATATTCTCTGATTTTTGTGAAAAGATATGTGAGGTATTCATGGATGACTTCTCCGTTTATGGATCCTCTTTTGATGATTGCTTGAGCAACCTTGATCGAGTTTTGCAGAGATGTGAAGAAACTAATCTTGTCTTGAATTGGGAGAACTGCCACTTTATGGTTAATGAAGGTATTGTCTTGGGGCATAAAATTTCTGAAAGAGGCATTGAAGTTGATAAAGCTAAAGTTGATGCTATTGAAAATATGCCATGTCCCAAGGACATTAAAGGTATAAGGAGCTTCCTCGTCATGCCGATTTTTATAGGAGGTTCATTAAGGACTTCTCAAAAATTTCTCGGCCTCTGACTAATCTATTACAAAAGGATATTCCTTTTGTCTTTGATGATGATTGTGTAGAAGCATTTGAAATACTTAAGAAAGCTTTGGTTTCTGCACCTATTGTTCAACCTCCTAATTGGAATTTACCATTTGAAATTATGTGTAATGCTAGTGATTATGCTGTAGGGGTTGTTCTAGGGCAAAGAGTTGATAAGAAATTAAATGTTATTCAATATGCTAGTAAAACTCTAGACAATGCCTAGAGAAATTATGCTACTACTGAAAAAGAATTAATAGCAGTTGTTTTTGCTTGTGATAAGTTCAGACCTAATATTGTTGATTCTAAAGTAACTATTCACACTGATCATGCTGCCATTAAATACCTTATGGAAAAGAAAGATGCTAAACCTAGACTTATTAGATGGGTTCTCTTGCTACAAGAATTTGATTTGCATATTATTGATAGAAAGGGAGCTGAGAACCCCGTTGCAGACAACTTGTCTAGGTTAGAAAATGTTCTTGATGACCCACTACCTATTGATGATAGCTTTCCTGATGAACAATTAAATGTCATAAATGCTTCTCGAACTGCTCCATGGTATGCTGATTATTCTAATTATATTGTTGCTAAATTTATACCACCTAGTTTCACATACCAGCAAAAGAAGAAGTTCTTCTATGATTTGAGACATTACTTTTGGGATGACCCACATCTTTATAAAGAAGGAGTGTATGGTATTATTAGACATTGTGTACCTGAGCATGAATAGGAACAGATCCTATGCAAGTGTCACTCTGAAGCCTATGGAGGACACCACGCTGGAGATAGAACTGCACACAAGGTATTGCAATCTGGTTTTTATTGGCCTACTCTCTTCAAGGATGCCCGTAAGTTTGTTTTGTCTTGTGATGAATGTCAAAGAATTGGTAATATTAGTATACATCAAGAAATGCCTATGAATTATTCACTTGTTATTGAACCATTTGATGTTTGGGGCTTTGATTATATGGGACCTTTTCCTTCCTCTAGTGGGTATACACATATTTTAGTTGATGTTGATTACGTTACTAAGTGGGTAGAAGCTATTCAAACTAGTAGTGCTGATCATAACACCTCTATTAAGATGCTTAAAGAAGTTATTTTCCCGAGGTTTGGAGTCCCTAGATACTTAATGACTGATGGTGGTTCACACTTTATTCATGGCGCCTTTCGTAGAATGCTTGCTAAGTATGATGTTGATCATAGAATTGCATCTCCTTATCACCCACAATCTAGTGGTCAAGTAGAATTGAGTAAGAGAGAGCTCAAATTAATTTTGCAAAAGACTGTTAACAAATCTAGAAAGAATTGGTCCAAGAAACTTGATGATGCATTATGGGCTTATAGAACTACATATAAAAATTCTATGGGTATGTCTCTGTATAAAATGGTTTATGGTAAAGCATGTCACTTACCTCTCGAATTAGAACATAAGGCATATTGGGCCATTAAAGAGCTCAATTATGATTTCAAACTTGCCGGTGAGAAGAGGTTGTTTGACATTAGCTCACTTGATGAATGGAGAACCCAGGCCTATGAGAATGCCAAACTGTTTAAAGAAAAAGTTAAAATATGGCATGATAAAAGGATAGAAAAGCGTGAGTTCAATGTAGGTGATTATGTATTTCTATACAACTCTCGTTTAAGATTTTTTGCAGGTAAACTTCTCTCTAAATGGGAAGGTCCTTACGTTATCGAGGAGGTCTATTGTTACGGTGCCATAAAAATCAACAACTTTGAAGGCACAAATCCGAAGGTGGTGAACGGTCAAAGAATTAAACATTATATCTTAGGTAATCCTATAAATGTTGAAAGTAACATTATTGAAACCATAACCCCGTAGGAATACATAAGGGACACTTTCCAGAATGTTTCAGACTCCGAAAAGGAATAGGTACGTGGTACGGTAAGTAAACCGACTCCAAAACAGTTCTAATGGCAATTTTCTCCGTTTTGGAATATTTAGAAAATAGGAAAATAAGAAGCAGACCGGAAGGGACACGACGCTTCCACGAGGGTGGAGGGCGCGCCCTACCCCCTGGGCGTGCCCCCTGCCTCATGGGCACCTCATGTGCTCTCCGGACTCCGTTTTCTTGCACGATACTTCTTTTGGTCGGTAAAAATTCATTATATAATCTCCCGAAGGTTTTGACCACCGTACCACGCAAATATCTCTTGTCTTTGTTTTGAGCTATTTTTCTCACAGATCTAGGTCGTCATGTCGTCTTCAAGTGCCCCCAAGGACAAGTTCTTCGAGAAGGTCATCAACCCCTACCTCGCGGAGGTGCTGCAACACCCTCAAACCATTGAGATGCGTGAGGGGTTGTTGCACATCCGTGATGCTGAGGGACAAAGGAGGACCGGAAGCACGGAGGCAAGGCTCGAGGCATTGGAGCAACAAGTTTTCAAGTGTCAGGAGATGGTGTAGCATGGACTCAACTCCAATCACATTATGATCACGGAGTTCACCAACAACCACAAGCTGGACGTTAAGGACATTGGGGAGGCCATCTTCAAGCTTCATGAGAAAATCGAGCACCTCCAAGCCCAGATCTACGACCTGCAAAACCAAAACTGTGAGTATGAATATAGATTCAAGAGGATGAGTTTGGCTGCAGATTTGAGGATTCAGGAGACTCGATCATCCTTCTATGATGGTGAGCCTATGCCTTGGAAGAGGGACGACAAGCCTACATCATCAACAACTCCACCTTCTTGACCAACAAAGAAGAACTGAGTATCTGGTATGGGAACTCCCCTTGGCAAGTGCCAAGCTTGGGGGAGTGCCCCGGTATCGTATCACCATCACTTTTATCTTTACCGTTTTTCTTAGTTTGATCCTTTTGATAATATCTTGATTTAGTCGAATAAAGTTTTACTATGATCTAGTTGTGAGTTTTGCTTTATGATCCCTCTATGTAATCGAGTCCCGAGCTATATATAATAAAGATTAGTGTTGAGTCAAGGGCTTGATTATTTTGCTATGATCTTGAGAGAATAAAATAAAAAGAGAAAGAATAAAAAGAAACAATGAGATCATATGGATCTTATGGAGAGTAATGACTTCACATATAAGAGTATGATGAATAAAAGTTGTTGAGAGTTGACAAACATAGTTTTGGTCATCGTTGCAATTAATAAGAAGTAATAAAGAAAGAGAGGTTCACATATAAATATACTATCTTGGACATCTTTTATGATTGTGAGCACTCATTAAAGTATGATATGCTAAAGAGTTGATGTTGGATAAGGAAGACAACGCAATGGGTTATGTTTTCTTTCGCCTGAGATAAATTATATTGCCATGGATCATCCAACATGTTGAGCTTGCCTTTCCCTCTCATGCTAGTTTGCACCAAGTAGAGATACTAATTGTTCTTCCAAATATCCCTAAACCCGTTTTTGCCTTGAGAGTCCACCATACCTACCTATGGATTGAGTACGATCCTTCAAGTAAGTTGTCATCGGTGCAAGCAATAAAAATTGCTCTCTAAATATGTATGACTTATTGGTGCAGAGAAAATAAGCTTTATACGATCTTGTGATATGGAAGAAATAAAAGTGACGGACTGCATAATAAAGGTCCATATCACAAGTGGCAATATAAAGTGATGTTCTTTTGCATTAAGATTTTGTGCATCCAACCATAAAAGCGCATGACAACCTCTGCTTCCCTCTGCGAAGGGCCTATCTTTCACTTTTATCTTCTACCTCACATAAGGGTCATGGTGATCTTCACCTTTCCTTTTTACATTTTATCCTTTGGCAAGCACAATGTGTTGGAAAGATCCAGATACATATAGCTAATTGGATGTGAGTCTGCATGAACTATTATTGTTGGCATTACCCTTGAGGTAAAACATTGGGAGGAAATACTATAAGCCCCTATCTTTCTCTGTGTCCGATTAAAACTTCATACCCATAAATATTGCGTGAGTGTTAGCAATCGTGAAAGACTAAAATATGGTTGAGTATGTGGACTTGCTGAAAAGCTCTTATATTGACTCTTTCCTATGTTATGATAAATTGCAATTGCCTCAATGACTGAGATTAGAGTTTGTTGCTTCTCAATGAAGTTTATGATTCATACTTGAAATTGTGACTGAATTGTTACTTTAGTATAAGAGATCATATGACAATATATATATATGTTGTTGTTCTATGATGCCCTCATGTCCGTATTTTATTTTTATCGACACCTCTATCTCTAAACATGTGGACATATTTTTCGATTTCGGCTTTCGCTTGAGGACAAGTGAGGTCTAAGCTTGGGGGAGTTGATACTTCCATTTTGCATCATGCTTTTATATCGATATTTATTGCATTATGAGCTGTTATTACACATTATGTCACAATACTTATGCCTACTCTCTCTTATTTTACAAGGTTTACATGAAGAGGGAGAATGCCGGCAGCCAGGATTCTGGGCTGGAAAAGGAGAAAATATTAGAGACCTATTCTTCATAGCTCCAAAAGTCCTGAAACTTCATGGAAGCTATTTCTAGAATATATAAAAATACTGAGCGCAAGAAGTTCCAGAGGGGGGCCACACCCGGGCCACGAGGGTGGGGGCGCGCCCTACCCCCCTGGGCGCGCCCCCTGCCTCGTGGGCCCCCTGGTGGCCCTCCGATGCCCATCTTCTGCTATATGGAGTCTTTTGTTGAGAAAAAATCATAAGCAAGCTTTCGGGACGAGACTCCGCCGCCACGAGGCGGAACCTTGGCGGAACCAATCTAGGGCTCTGGCGGAGCTGTTCTGCCGGGGAAACTTCCCTCCGGGAGGGGGAAATCATCACCATCGTCATCACCAATGATCCTCTCATCGGGAAGGGGTCAATCTCCATCAGCATCTTCACCAGCACCATCTCATCTCAAACCCTAGTTCATCTCTTGTATCCAATATTTGTATCCAAACCTCAGATTGGTACCTGTGAGTTGCTAGTAGTGTTGATTACTCCTTGTAGTTGATGCTAGTTGGTTTACTTGGTGGAAGATCATATGTTCAGATCCATTATGCATATTAATACCCCTCTGATTATGAACATGAATATGCTTTGTGAGTAGTTACGTTTGTTCCTGAGGACATGGGAGAAGTCTTGCTATTAGTAGTCGTGTGAATTTGGTATTCGTTCGATATTTTGATGAGATGTATGTTGTCATCCCTCTAGTGGTGTCATGTGAACGTCGACTACATGACACTTCACCATTGTTTGGGCCTAGAGGGAGGCATTGGGAAGTAATAAGTAGATGATGGGTTGCTAGAGTGACATAAGCTTAAATCCTAGTTTATGCGTTGCTTCGTAAGGGGCTGATTTGGATCCATATGTTTCATGCTATGGTTAGGTTTACCTTAATACTTTTGTTGTAGTTGCAGATGCTTGCAATAGGAGTTAATCATAAGTGGGATGCTTGTCCAAGTAAGGACAGTACCCAAGCACCGGTCTACCCGCATATCAAATTATCAAAGTACCGAACGTGAATCATATGAATGTGATGAAAACTAGCTTGACGATAATTCCCATGTGTCCTTGGGAGCGCTTTCCTTCATATAAGAGTTTGCCCATCCTTGTACTTTGCTACAAAAAGGATTGGTCCATCTTGCTGCACCTTATTTACTTTTATTACTTGCTACTCTTTACCAATTACCTTATCACAAAACTATCTGTTACCGATAATTTCAGTGCTTGTAGAGAATACCTTGCTGAAAACCGCTTATCATTTCCTTCTGCTCCTCGTTGGGTTCGACACTATTACTTATTGAAAAGGCTACGATAGATCCCCTATACTTGTGGGTCATCACATACCTACCTATTATGGCATTTCCATAGCCATTCCGAGATATATTGCCATGCAACTTTCCACCGTTTCGTTTGCTATGACACGCTTCATCATTGTCATATTGTCATGCATGATCATGTAGTTGACATCGTATTTGTGGCAAAGCCACCGTTCATAATTTTTTCATACATGTCACTCTTGATTCATTGCATATCCCAGTACACCGCTGGAGGCATTCACATAGAGTCATATTTTGTTCTAAGTATTGAGTTGTAATTCTTGAGTTGTAAGAAAAAAAGTGTGATGATCATCATTATTAAAGCATTGTCCCAGTGAGAAAAGGATGATGGAGACTATGATTTCCCCACAAGTCGGGATGAGACTCCGGACGAAAAAAAGAGGCCAAAAGAAAAAAAAAAGGAAAGAAGGCCCAAATAAAAAAATTAGAGAAAAAGAGAGAAGGGACAATGTTACTATCCTTTTTCCACACTTGTGCTTCAAAGTAGCACCATGATCTTCATGATAGAGAGTCTCCTATGTTGTCACTTTCATAAACTAGTGGGAATTTTACATTATAGAACTTGGCTTGTATATTCCAATGGTGGGCTTCCTCAAATTGCCCGAGGTCTTCGTGAGCAAGCAAGTTGGATGCACACCCACTTAGTTTCTTTTGTTGAGCTTTCATACACTTATAGCTCTAGTGCATCCGTTGCATGGCAATCCCTACTCACTCACATTGATATCTATTAATGGGCATCTCCATAGCTCGTTGATACGCCTAGTTGATGTGAGATTATCTTCTCCTTTTTTGTCTTCTCCACAACCACCATTCTATTTCCACCATAGTGCTATATCCATGGCTCACGCTCATATATTGCGTGAAGATTGAAATTTTTTGAGAACATCAAAAGTATGAAACAATTATTGGCTTGTCATCGGGGTTGTGCATGATTTAATACTTTGTGTGATGAAGATAGAGCATAGACAGACTATATGATTTTGTAGGTATAACTTTCTTTGGCCATGTTATTTTGAGAAGACATGATTGCTTAGTTAGTATGATTGAAGTATTATTATTTCTATGTCAATATTGAACTTTTATCTTGAATCTTTCGGATCTGAACATTCATGCCACAATAAAGAAAAATTACATAGAGAAATATATTAGGAAGCATTCCTCATCAAAAATTCTATTTTTATCATTTACCTACCCGAGGACGAGCAGGAATTAAGCTTGGGGATGCTTGATACGTCTCCAACGTATCTATAATTTTTTATTGCTCCATGATATTATATTGTCTATTTTGGATGTTAATGGGCTTATTTTTACACTTTTATACTATTTTTGGGACTAACCTAATAACCGGAGGCCCAACCCAAATTGTTGTTTTTGCCTATTTTAGAGTTTCACCGAAAAGTAATATCAAACGGAGTCCAAACGGGATGAAACCTTCGGGAGCGTTATTTTTGGAACAAACGTGATCCAGGAGACTTGGAGTGGACGTCAAGAAGCAATCGAGGAGGCCACGAGGCAGGGGGCGCGCCCACCCCCTGGGCACGCCCTCCACCCTTGTGGGCCCCTCGTTGCTCCACCGACCTACTTCTTCCTCCTATATATATCCATATACCCCGCAAACATCCAGGAGCACCACGAAACCATATTTCCACCACCGCAACCTTCTATATCCAAGAGATCCCATCTTGGGCCATTTCCGGAGCTCCGCCGGAGGGGGCATTGGTCACGGAGGTCCTCTACATCAACTCCATGGCCCCTCCGATGATGTGTGAGTAGTTTACTTCAGACCTTCGGGTCCATAGCTAGTAGCTAGGTGGCTTCTTCTCTCTCTTTGGATCTCAATACAAAGTTCTCCTCGATTCTCTTGGAGATCTATTCGATGTAATCTTCTTTTGCGGTGTGTTTGTCGAGATCCGATGAATTGGGGGTTTATGATCAAGTTTATCTAAGAACAATATTTGAATCTTCTCTGAATTCTTTTATGTATGATTGGTTTATCTTTGCAAGTCTCTTCGAATTATCAGTTTGGTTTGGACTACTAGATTGATCTTTCTTGCAATGGGAGAAGTGCTTAGCTTTGGGTTCAATCTTGCGGTGCTCGATCCAAGTGACAGAAAGGGAACCAACACGTATTGTATTGTTGCCATTGAGGATAAAAAGATGGGGTTTACATCATATTGCATGAGTTTATCCCTCTACATCATGTCATCTTGCTTAAGGCATTACTATGTTCTTATGAACTTAATACTCTAGATGCATGCTGGATAGCGGCCGATGTGTGGAGTAATAGTAGTAGATGCATAATCGTTTCGGTCTACTTGTCTCGGACGTGATGCATATCTACATGATCATGCCTAGATATTCTCATAATTATTCGCTTTTCTATCAATTGCTCGACAGTAATTTGTTCACCCGTCGTAATACTTATGCTTTCTTGAGAGAAGCCACTAGTGTAACCTATGTCCCCCGGGTCTATTCTCCATCATACAAGTTTCCAATCTACTTTATTTTGCAATCTTTACTTTCAATCTATATCATAAAAATACCAAAAATATTTATCTAATTATTATCATCTCTATCAAATCTCACTCTTGCAAGTGGCCGTGAAGGGATTGACAACCCCTTTATCGCGTTGGTTGCGAGGTTCTTATTTGTTTGTGTAGGTACGAGGTGACTTGTGTGTGGTCTCCTACTGGATTGGTACCTTGGTTCTCCAAAACTGAGGGAAATACTTACACTGCTGTACTGCATCACCCTTTCCTCTTCAAGGGAAAACCAACGCAGTGCTCAAGAGGTAGCAATGCTCGACCTTTCGATCTTAGTGTTCCGAGGCCATATCTGTATATGCTAGACTCGTGAAGTTTAACCCGACTATTCCGCGTGTGCAAAACTGGCTTGCACCCGTTGTATGTGAACGTAGAGCTTATCACACCCGACCATCACATGGTGTCTCGGCATGATGAATTGTCGCAACAGTGCATACTCAGGGAGAACACTTATACCTTGAAATTTAGTGAGAGATCATCTTATAATGCTACCCTTGAACTAAGCAAAATAAGATGCACAAAGGATAAACATCACATGCAATCAATATAAGTGATATGATATGGCCATCATCATCTTGTGCCTTTGATCTCCATCTCCAATGCACCATTATGATCACCATCGTCGCCGGCTTGACACATTGATCTCCATCAAAGGATCGTTGTCGTCTCGCCAACTATTTCTTCTACGACTATCGCTACCGCTTAGTGATAAATTAAAGCAATTACATGGCGATTGTATTTTATACAATAAAGCGACAACCATATGGCTCCTGCCAGTTGCCGATAACTGTGTTACAAAACAGGATCATCTCATATAATAAAATTTAGCATCATGTCTTGACCATATCACATCACAACATGCCCTGCAAAAACAAGTTAGACGTCATCTACTCTGTTGTTGCAAGTTTTGCGTGGCTGCTACAGGCTGAGCAAGAACCGTTCTTACCTACGCATCAAAAACCACAACACGGTATAGTGATTTCTTTTTGATCTTCAGAAAGAACCCTGTTCATCAAATCCGATTCAACTAAAGTTGGAGAAACTGACACCCACCAGCCACCTGTGTGCGAAGCACGTCGGTAGAACCAGTCTCGCATAAGCGTACGCGTAATGTCGGTCTGGGATGCTTCATCCAACAATACCGCCGAATCAAGAATCAACTAGTGACGGCAAGCAATATGTATATACCCACGCGAGACATTGGTAAATGCCCGATCTCACCCGGAACCATTCTGATGTCCAAATATAGTCATCCAATATATCGATCTTTATGTCTCAACCATTTCGAAACTCCTCGTCATGTCTGTCACCATATCCGGGACTCCGGACTACCTTTAGTTCATCAAAAAACATAAACTCATAATATGATCGTCACCGAACGTTAAGCGTGCGGACCCTACGGGTTCGAGAACTATGTAGACATGACCGAGACACGTCTCTGGTCAATAACCAATAGCGGAACCTGGATGCTCATATTGGTTCCTACATATTCTACGAAGATCTTTATCAGTCAAACCGCATAACGATATACGTTGTTCCCTTTGTCATCGGTATATTACTTGCCCGAGATTCGATCGTCGGTATCTTAATACCTAGTTCAATCTCGTTACCGACAAGTCTCTTTACTCGTTCTGTAATACATCATCCCGCAACTAACTTATTAGTCACAATGCTTGCAAGGCTTATAGTGATGTGCATTACCGAGAGGGCCCAGAGATACCTCTCTGATACTCGGAGTGACAAATCCTAATCTCGATCTATGCCAACTCAACAAACACCATTGGACACACCTGTAGAGCACCTTTATAATCACCCAGTGACGTTTGGTAGCACACAAAGTGTTCCTCCGGTATTCGGGAGTTGCATGATCTCATAGTCATAGGAACATGTATAAGTTATGGAGAAAGCAATAGAAACAAAATAAATGATCATCGTGCTAAGCTAATGGATGGGTCAAGTCAATCACGTCATTCTCTAATGATGTGATCACGTTAATCAAATGACAACTCATGTCTATGGTTAGGAAACGTAACCATCATTGATTCAACGAGCTAGTCAAGTAGAGGCAGACTAGTGACACTCTGTTTGTCTATGTATTCACACATGCACTAAGTTTCTGGTTAATACAATTCCAGCATGAATAATAAACATTTATCATGATATAAGGAAATAAATAATAACTTTATTATTGCCTCTAGGGCATATTTCCTTCACTTGTGTGCTATCAAACGTCACAACATAGATGGTGATTATAAATATGCTCTACAGGTGTCTCCGGAGGTGTTTTTTGAGTTAGCATAGATCAAGATTAGAATTTGTCGCTCCGAGTATCAGAGAGGTATCTCTAGGCCCTCTCGGTAATGCACATCACTATAAGCCTTGGAAGCAATGTAACTAATGAGTTAGTTGCGGGATGATGCATTACGGAGTAAAGAGACTTGCCGGTAACGAGATTGAACTAGGTATGATGATACCAATGATCGAATCTCGGGCAAGTAACATACCGATGACAAAGGGAATGACGTATGTTGTTATGCGGTTTGACCGATAAAGATCTTCGTAGAATATGTAGGAACCAATATGAGCATCCATGTTCCGCTATTGGTTATTGACCGGAGATGTGTCTCGGTCATGTGTATATAGTTCTCTAACCCGTAGGGTTCGCGCGCTTAACATTCGATGACGATTTGTATTATGAGTTACGTGTTTTGGTGACCGAAGTTTGTTCGGAATCCCGGATGAGATCACGGACATGATAAGGAGTCTCGAAATGGTCGAGGGGTAAAGATTCATATATTGGAAGGTTATATACGGACACTGAAATGGTTCCGAAGAGGTTCGAGGATTTTTCGGAGTACCAGGAGGTTACCAGAACCCCCCGGGAAAGTTAATGGGCCTAATGGACCATAGTGGAGAGGAGGAGGCAGCCACAGGAGGTGCCCCCCCAAGCCCAATCCGAATTGGACAAGGGGTGGGGGGCACCCCCCCCCCTTTCCTTCTCTCTCTCCCCTCTTTCCCCTTTCCCCCTCTTCGTTGGAAGGAAGGGGGCGAATCCTACTAGGAATGGAGTCCTAGTAGGACTCCCCCCCTTGGCGCACCCCTCCTAGGCCGGCCACCTCTTCCCCCTCTCCTTTATATACGGGGGCGAGGGCACCCCAAAGGCACAACAGTTGTTCTCTTAGCCGTGTGTGGTGCCCCCCTCCATAGTTTACTCCTCCGGTCATAGCGTCGTAGTGCTTATGCGAAGCCCTGCGTGGATCACATCGCCATCACCGTCACCAAGCCTTCGTGCTAACGGAACTCTCCCTCGACCCTCTACTGGATCAAGAGTTTGAGGGACATCATCGAGTTGCACGTGTGCTAAACACGGAGGTGCCGTACGTTCGGTACTTGGATCGGTTGGATCGTGAAGACATTCTACTACATCAACCGCGTTAACCTAACGCTTCCGCTTTCATTCTACAAGGGTACGTGGACACACTCTCCCCCTCTCATTGCTATGCATCTCGTAGATAGATCTTGCGTGATCGTAGGATTTTTTTTTTGAAATTGCATGCTACGTTCCCCAACATCCACCCCCTTCTCCATTTGAGAGAGATCCATCAGAACGTGCATACACTTCCACTACTCATTTTCCGAGCGAGAATCACCTACTCATGTGTTGAGACCAAGACATTCCAATCCAACCATAAGAATCTTGATCTCTAGCCTTCCACAAGTTGTTTTCTACTCAAATCATCTTTTCACCATAGCCAAATCTGTGTGAGAGAGAGTTGACTATTGGGGAGACTATCATTTGAAGCAC
Source organism: Triticum urartu (assembly GCF_003073215.2). Taxonomy (NCBI): domain Eukaryota; kingdom Viridiplantae; phylum Streptophyta; class Magnoliopsida; order Poales; family Poaceae; genus Triticum; species Triticum urartu. Next base: position 386,062,836 of record NC_053026.1, on the reverse strand, counting down.
AAGAGCAAGGAGTTCATCATTAACACACCATCTATTATCTTTTGGAGAGTGGTGTCTCCTAGATTGGTTAGGTGTCACTTGGGAGCCTCCGACAAGATTGTGGAGTTGAACCAAGGAGTTTGTAAGAGCAAGAAGATCGCCTACTTCATGAAGATCCACCCGAGTGAGGCAGGTCCTTCATGGGCGATGGCCATGGTGAGATAGACAAGGTTGCTTCTTCATGGACCCTTCCTGGCTGGAGCCCTCCGTGGACTCGCGCAACCATTACCCTTTGTGGGTTGAAGTCTGCATCAACGTGGACGTACGATAGCACCACCTATTGGAACCCGACAAAAATCTCCGTGTCTACATTGCGTTTGCCTTCTCCAAACCTTTCCCTTTATCTTCATATGCAATGTTTTACTTTCCGCCGCTACACTTTTAGAATTGCATGTGTAGGTTGATTGCTTGACTTGTGCTAAGTTGCTAAAATCTGCCAAGACTTGAAATTGGGAAAATGTTAGATTTTTATTTAGTCAAGTAGTCTAATCACCCCCTCTAAACCTACTTTCAATCCTACAATTTGATGACACACGAAGTGAGCAAAGATGAACCTGAACGAAACCGTGGTGCCGACCGAAGGAGCAAAAAATGTAGTCACCAACAGGGAAATGGAGAAGCTAAACTAGAGGTTCGTCAATTTCTGGTGGGAGACGAAGAACCTTGATCAGGCGGTGACCTTCCTAACACATATGATGGCGCTTGCAGTAAAGATAAGCGAGGTTAGCAACTTACTGTCTATGTTGAAACCGTTCTCCGAAATGCTTTACTGCCAATTCGACTTCATTTTCTAAGTGTTGGAACCGTTCGGACATGTGAGCAATGGAACCATTTGGACATGTGAGCGATGGAACCATCTGTACATGTGAGTTGTGGTCAAAACAGAATCGGGAACCATTGGCCACATTTTTACTTTCTATTCAGTAAGATTGGTGAAAACATGATGACTCCATGTACGGAAAAATATTATCTCAATCATGCTATATGATTGATAATAACTGGTAACTTCTTCAAAGAATAATGGTTCACAATGGTTACTCCAGTTGTCTTTTTTTTGAAAGATACAGCTTTTCGCTGGCATTTCATTGATAAGCAGGAAGCAGTGGGAAAAAAGGTGGAGAGAGGATCCAGGGGATCAGAGGGCTTGCCACAGATCGGCAATCCTCAAGCAATAAAAATCTAGGGTTTATATCTCATGGTGGTTCCCCGAAGGGGCTCTCAATGCAGGATGCACCTGCGGCTCGCCAAAGCTCGATGCAGTCTGTGATCCTTCTGGTGATGTTGGAGGCCCTTGGGGTGCTTTTCCTGAAGGTGGCGTTGTTTCGTTCATGCCATATCTCCCAGCAAACCAGCAATAGCAGCATGTTGGTGCCTTATCGCCATCTTGCTGTGGCCCTGTCCAGGGCGGCCAGCGCAATGGAGGAGTGCTGGAGGTCACGCCAGCTCGCAGCTAGAGCTAGCGAGGCGCAGCCCGTCCATAAGCTTATTGTTTCCCAAACACCCTAGCCATTGGGCACTCCCAGAACAGATGCTTCGAGGATTCAAGGTTTCGAGTGCACAATTGGCAGAAGTATTCGTTCTTCCAGCCGCGGTGTTGAAGTTTGTCGTTGCACCACAGCCTGTTTTGCAGCATGAGCCAAACAAACATCTTGATCTTCCTGAGGGCCCAAGCACTCCATATGATCTTGCCGAAAATCGAGGTCGTCATGCCCTGGAATTGCACCCGATAAGCTGATGCTGCCGAGTATTCGCCCGTCCGCTCGAGGATCCATCTAATGGAGTCGGAGGTGCCCGCCTGCAGTTCGCCGGCTACGCCATGGAGCCGTCTATGCAAGATCAGGACGTCGTGGATCAGATGTTCAGTAAGGCCATGAGCTAGGTCCTTGATCCAGGTGTCATCCGCCAGGGCCTCCTTCACTGTCCTGTTCTTTCTCCGGGCATGCAGAACCAACCATGGGAATTGCTGGGCGAGCGTTCCCGGTCCCATCCAATGAGAGTGCCAGAAGGACGCCGTCGTGTCGTCGCCAATGCAGACCAAGGTGGCCGCCGTGAAGAGGGAGAGGTCGTCATCGTTGCAAGGCAGGGGCGAGCCCACCCATGGGCACTCAGGGTGGCACCATGCGAGCCAGGGCCAGCGCAGGCGAAGGGCACGTCCAAACCGCGAGAGGTCAGGAACTCCCAGGCCTCCTTTTTCTGTTGGAGTGCAGACTGCTACCCAGCTAACTTTGCAACTTGCGCCGGAGATTTCCTCGTCTTGCTTCCAAAGGAAGTGGCGGCGACATTTGTCGATTTCCTTGAGGATCTTTTTTGGCACCTTCAGTACTGTGAGTGCAAAGGTGGGCATGGTGCTGAGAACGTAGCGGATCAGCACGCGCCGCCCCGCGATGTGGATTAGGTTTCTCTTCCAGCCTGCCAGCCGAGCCTTGATCCTATCAATGATGAATTGTAGGTGCACTAGCCGAAGTCGGCCAGTGATGAGTGGCAGACCCAGGTATTTGATCGGAAAAGGGGCGATTGAGCCGCCGAAATTGTGCAGCACATGTGCGAGGTCTAGGTCGTTGCAGCTGACCGGCGATGCCGTGGATTTTTCTGTGTTGATGCTTAACCCTGTAGCGCGTCCGAATTGGTGTAGGATGCCCAGGAGAGCGTCGACCTCCTGACGGATTGGGTTGATGAAGACAACCACGTCGTCGGCGTAAAGACTCACCCTGAGCTTCAACTCGCGGCCAGGTATCTGTTGTAGGAATTGTAGCTCGACCGCTTTTGCCAACAGGTGGTGCAGAGGGTCTATGGCAAGGATGAAGAGAAACGGTGAGAGCGGGTCGCCCTGGCGAAGGCCGCGATGGTGAGAAAAGTGGCGGCTCAGCACCCCGTTTAAAGAAACCGCCGAGGACACCGAGGAGAGGAGGAGGGCCACCCAATCTCACCAGCGCGCGCTAAACCCTAGCTACTGTAGCAACTCTAGCAGGTAGTCCCACGAGACCGTGTCGAACGCCTTCTCGATGTCGAGCTTCATGAGCAGTGCTGGCGTTTTGCGTCGATGGAGGTGGCGAATGGTGTTTTGCACATAGAGGTAACTATCATGGATGCATTTGGTTTTGAGGAATGCCGTTTGCGCCGGAGAAACGATAGTGTGGATCACCTTCGCCAGCCTCATGGAGAGGACCTTGGATATTAGCTTCGCTATTGAATGGATCAGACTAATCGGACGGTAGTTCGTGATCGCGGCCGCTCCGTCCTTCTTGGGGAGGAGAACGACCATTGCCCGGTTGATGGCGGCCACATCCCCACCGGCAAGGTGATAGAACTGGTGGAAGACTGCCATGACGTCTAGCTTAATGATCATCCAGCATGTTCGGAAGAATGTTCCGTTGAAGCCATCCGGTCCAGGCGCTTTTTCCTGCGGAGAAGCACAAATCCCTGCCAGACCTCCTCCTCCGAGAATGGGTTATCTAAACCTACAGCCGGCAGCGATGGAAGATTGAGCGAGTTCCAGGCAATAGTGGTGTCTCTGGCTGGCGCCGCTCCAAGTGAGGAGTTGAAGTGGTCGTAGATGGCGCTGGCATTGTCGCTATGTGACGTGACGATGGAGACTGGCGTGTGGATGGCGTGGATGAAGTTTTTCTATCGCCTAGCGTTGATTTTGGCCTGAAAAAGGCCGATTGGACTTCACCAGCCCGCAGCCAAGTGATGCGCGAGACCTGGCGCTTTCTGGCTCTCTCGATCGCCACCAGCCCTAGGACGCGGAGCTTGAGCTTCTTCCGGAGAGAGAGCTCGCCGGCAGAAAGTTGTCTATGTTCTTGGGCGGTGTCAAGGCGGAGGACAACTTCATTTGCAATCTGCAGCTAGAGGCGAGTGTTGCTGAAAAAACCCTTTGCCCATATTTTGAGATCATTTGCCACCCTATCTAGTTTTACACGGATGCGCTTCTATGCACAACTAGAGGCAACGGGGCGATCCCACGCATGTTGCACCGTTTCGTGGAAATGGGGAAAGCGCGGCCAGAAGGATTCAAACCGAAAACGAGCCGGTCGGCGTGGTGCAGTTGTTGCGGCGAGCAGAAGGGGGCAGTGGTCGGAGCAGGACGTTGAAGCGGCATGCAGGAGGAAGGTTGGGAAGATGGTGTCCCAGGCGTTGCTGCAAAAGAACTTGTCGATGCTGACAAGAGTCGGATCATCGCGCTCATTACTCCATGTGAAGCGGCGGTTTTTGCATCTAATCTCTCGAAGTCCTGCGGCGTCGATCGCCGCGCGGAATTTTCCCATCATTCTACGGTTGATGTTGCTATTGTTCTTGTCACTAGCCTTGTATATGAGGTTGAAATCTCCATTGATGAGCCATGGGTCATTTGGTGGCGGCGCCGTCCTAGCTATTTCTGACAGGAACTCGTCCTTTCTGCCATCGTCGACGGGGCCATACACCATGGTCAGCCAAAACGTTGTTGCTGTTGACCTCAGGGTGACGCGAGCAGTGATGGAGAAAAGGCCGATGGCATGCGACTGTACATCTACAGCAGAGCTGTCCCAGAAGATTGCAGCCCCTCCCTTGGTACCGGAGGCGGGGAGCACAACGCAATCGGTTAGTCTTGTACCGCCGACGTCCTTGACAAGGGGGCGATTCCAGGTCTCGATTTTGGTCTCCTGGAGGCAAAGGATGGCTAGCCTATGAGCTTCTGCTGTTTCGCAGACAACTGCGCGTCGCGCCGGCGTGTTTAAGACACGGATGTTCCAACTCATGATGGGGCAATTTGTGTCAATCATTAAACACTATGAAGCTGCTCCGACGACTACGAATATCATTAAGAAAAGACGGGTACACCTCCTCGCGATCCGGGGGTTGCCGGCGGCCACCAATAGGCCCCAATATCCGCCGGCAGACGGCAGCGCCTCTACGCCTACTACAAGGACAGCAACAAACTAGACCTAGCTCAACCCAGCCGAACGCTGGGCGTCGCCGGAGCGAACTACAACATGAACGCACTAACATGGGGAAAGCATGGCCTCCGGGGCCTCTCCGTCAGGGCCCTGCATGTCGGCCGCCACCCGCAGCGCGGCCGGGTCGAGGTTGGTAAGCCTAGCGATGGTGTGGATGTCGGTGTCGGACAGCGGCTCGTTGAAGCGCTTGATGAGGGCCTCGGCTTCCTTCGCGGTCATAGCTTCCTTCGGACCGAGGATGCTGAGGCCATGGATGATGCGGAGGGTGGCGCGCTGGCTGACGGGGACCGTGGACGGGTTGCTAGCTTGACGTGCGCTGTGGCGGGTCGCCGCAGGCCTGGGGCGGAGCGGGGTCTTGGAGCGGGGAGGTGCCCGGCCAATTACCGGGGCCGGGGTTTTGGAAAAAAGTTGCTTGGTCGCGTCCTTGTCACCCTCCCCGCTGATCTGCAAGTGGCAGACTTGGCTAGTCACGGCGCCGAGCTGCAGGGAATGAGTGTCCGCCATCGCTGGGGTGTGCCTTACGAGGGAGAGGGCAGGGCCCATGTCGATGTCGTCCGTGTCGCCGTCATTTCCCTCCTCGCGCTCAGAGAAGGAGAGGGGCTTGTCCACCTTCTTAGCCGCTGTCGCGTCCACCACGACGGCCCTGGGGTCCGGGCGTGGTGGGGGCGGGAGCTCCTTGCCAGCTTCTTCGAAGAACTCGGCCACCGGGTCCGCTTCCGCGGCCGCCGCGGGGGGACGCAGGGGGCGCGGCGGAGCAAGGAGCGGGTTTGCTGGGGGCGGAGCGGTCCGTGAAGACTGACCGCGCTCAAGACGCTTGGAGCCGCCCGCACCCTTTCCGCGCTGCGTAGCATGGACGTAGCCGTTGCCGGTGCCATTGTCGTGGCGCTTGCCTTGGTGATCAGAGCTGCTCCGGCGTCCTCGGGGCGCCCCCTAACGGTGGCGGGAGGTGGGCGTGCGGCTGCGGTGGCACTCGGGGGGAGGGTCCATGGTTGCCGCAACGGGCTCCTTTCCACGTCCCCGCCCCAGTAGGGTGTCCTTCCAGGACCGCCTGTGGCCGTCGCCGTCTTCGCTGTCGTGGCCGCGCCTGGCGCCCGCGGATGGCATGCCCCGGCAGCCCGTGGACACCACCGGCGCCTGGGGGCGGGCACAGCCCGCGCCAGCGCCCGGCGCCAGGATCGCGCGCACCGCGCCAGCGCCCAGGTCCTGCACGGGGCGCCCGTCCTCGATCCCGTGGGTCCAGCCGCCGGCAGGAGGGCGACGTGGGTACGGGCGGTCGTTGTCATTGTCATCCGAGGAGGGGGAGGCCGCTCTGTCCGGAGTGGGAGGACCGCGGGGACAGAGGGGCCCAATCCTCGATGCGGTCGATGTGCACTAGGATGTCCCATCGAAGCAGGGCCAGCGGTGGAGCGACGGCCCAGATCGGCGGAGAGAAGCCGTGCATCTCCTCCACCCGGCCCGCACCCCGCGCGTGCTTCCAGAGCGTCTGACTGGTGGGGATGTGGTGCAGCTCCCGCACCCACACCCAGACGGCAAACGTCTTCGCGTCGGCCCGCTCGAAGGTGCGGCTGTCAAACCGGTCGATAATGACCTAGTCGCCGAGCGCTTCGGCCGCCCCCTCCAGGGTCCAGAGCTGCATGGCAGCTTCTCCAGGACGACGCGCACGTGCAACATCCAGGTGGCGTGCACCGCGTGAGTGTCTTCGCGCCAAGGCTCCAGGAGGAACTGGACGCCGTCCAACATGATCGTGCCCTGGCGCACGACCAGATCCTTGTGGGTGGGTAGGTGGAAGTGGACGAAGAAGTCCTCCGGGTCATGGCTGGTGATGCGGAGGAGATGCGCAGGGATCTAAAACTCCTTCTCCATGGCCCGGCCGATGGGGAATGGGCTGGCGGCGTGGACCTTGCTAACGGCGGTCACCACCCCCGCGTGCTGCTGTAGGAGGAAGACTTGCTGCTCCAGGGACGGCGTGGAGGCAATCACCTTGTGGCTTGAACGGGGCCAACGCCTGTGGTCGACCCCGGGGACGTCGCCGATGGCCATGGGAGGCGTGGCGGAGCGGTCGGGGAAGACGAGGCGCTCGCGGACAGGACGCGGGACGGCACCCGAGCCCAGGCGGTCGCGCACCGAGCCGTCGCCCCGCCGGTTCCTAATGTTTTGGGGGCACTCTCTGCCGTAGTGGCATGGTATTCTGCAGATGATACAATGAAGGGGATCGTGGCAATCGACGCGGTGGTGTCTGGAGCGCAGGCAGCGGAAGCAGAGCCCCTTAAATTTGCTCGGGAAGGCCTCGCGCCCCGGGACAGAGCTGCGGCCGGACCGTGGTCTGAGAGGAGACCCGCGGCGGGGGGACACACGGACCGCCGAGGCTTTGAGGGCCTGCTTGCTTTTGCGAGAAAGGTGCATCTCCCATCCCTCTTCAATGCCGTCGGAGGACTCATCAATGTCGTTGGGGGCGAGATCTGGCAGGAGGGAAGGCGCGACGATGATGGATCGAAGGCGTTGCTGCTCGAACTGGGGGTGGCGGGCTTGGACTCCCGGTCCGAGAGGGGGGCGTCCACGGGGGACGCCCCACGCTGCAGGATTTGCGGCGGCGATTCAGCCTCAAGCGCGGCCAGAGGGTAGGGGGTGGCAGCGACCTCGGATGGCCCGGCGGACAGATCCAGGCTCGCAGGTGAGGGCCATTCAAGCCCGCCGGTGGCGACCCGGGATCTCGGGGGGACGCGGGGGAGGGCATGGGGAGGAGCGGGAGGCCCGGGGGTGGGGGGCGGCTGCGGCAGGTGGCCGCCGCGGCCGGAGTGGCCAGCGGCGCGGATCTGGTGGGGGAGCCGCGCTCTCACGCTCTCTCTCCTACTCCAGTTGTCGATAGAACAATTTGCACCAGCTCTTGGTCCTTTTGCATGATAACTATTTTTGTGATATTTATAAGGGATAATTTTGTGATATTTAATTGTACATATACAATAGTTGAGACGTGTCTTGCACATGTATACATGTGAGCTGTGCATATTATTCCATCTGTTTTGAAAATATAGGTGTTTGCTTTCACAAGAACCTACAATGCACAACTTTCAATATTTTCTCTTGCAATGTGCATAATGAATAATTAAAACATATATAACATGAAAGAGTTTTGTAAGGCAAAGACAAGGATATTATTCTTTCATGTTCAGTCCGTATACTTACATGTATTGATGCTCAAAATACTAAAGCACTCCCTCCGTCCGAAAATACTTGTCATCAAAATGAATGAAAATAGATGTATCTAGAATTAAAATACATCTAGATACATCCATTTTAATGACAAGTATTTTCGGACGGAGGGAGTAGCTATTATTGTAGAGGTTGTTGTGCTAGTATGATTTTCATACAAAAACATCCTGTCAACATTCAATCAATTTTATATTAGATAAACGAAACATGGATCATACAAAAACATATCCAACTATTTTCTTTTCGCGCCGCAAAGGGGACTTTGAAAGTCCGGTTTCCATTTCTCAGAATTAGGCCCATTTGCCCACATACGCCGGTAGACCAGGACCCGGGAGAACTAGACGGTGGACGTCACAATTTTCTTGGATGTGAGTTCTAGCTTACCAAAGGGTGTGAAGAGATGATTTCCTTGTTTGTATTTGGACTTTTTTTCCGGAAATCAGATGGTTTTATTTGTGTACAGTAAAATACTAGAGTATGTATACTATTTTAATACATATTCAATTTTGCGAAGTTGCCTATCCGAACCGGGCCTAAACGACAACTCTACACGATGTTTAGATACATTCTGTTGTCTTTTCAGTTTTGTCATGACGATCTTTACGCGACTTGTACTTTGATATTTATGGTATGAATGAGAAACGTTTTACCATGAAAAAAAAGAAAACTCTACACAAACAGCCAGCCACAGAGTTGCCCGTCTTCCGTGCTGCGCAGACGATCACCTTGCACGAACAGGTCTTGCACTCCCCGCCTATAAAGGCCGGGCACGTGGGCACCTGGCCACGGTACAATCAACCGTGCACCTCCTCCTGTTGCAGCAACAAAAGTAACTGACTTGTGGGGACTGGGTTCCGTAGTATGTCCGCCTCGCTCGTGTTCTATTCGGCGCTTGGCGCGCACTGTTCTACGGGTCGAGGTCATCCAGCTTAGGACGGGGCCACGCTTCGATTCCTTTGGGTGCACTTTATCAGGCCTGAGCTTACCATTTTTTTACATTTGTTTTTTCGGTTCTCTTTAGAAGGCATGATGCCATCGTTCCAGAAACTCTTCGAATGCTCTCCTGAAATTTTGTAGGAATTTGAATTTGAAAAAAAATGCAGGCATGACTCGGAAGAATATGCTTAGTGATCTTTAAAAAAACATGTAAGCAAGTAAAACCCCGACAAGATTTATGAACGGAGGAGTACAAAATTATGGTGCATGCTGGGAATATACATAATATTTGTGGTGTCAACCTTCTCATTCAATATGATAAATAGGTCTAAGGAACTCCAAGAAGGCCAACAACTCTCTATAGATGCTCATATGCTGGGAGATTTGGAATGCGAGGAACGCTAGGGTGTTCCGTTCCAAAGCTTTCCTTCCTTCCAGCATGGCCGCGGCGATTAAGGATGAGGTGAAGACCTGAGTTGTCGTCGGGGCTAGAATTTTGGGCAACTTAATTCCGGAAGAGTGATTCTCGTGTTTCGGACTTGTGTGGTTCTGTGACCTTTAAAACATTGTCTTACCCTTCTTAATTAATGAGATGAGGCAAAGCTCTTGCCTCTGTTTCAGAAACATTATATCCCAATTCCTTAGTTCAAACAAGCCTTAGACGTCCTGTTGTAATTTAACCAATATCATTGCTATGATTTTTCTTATGTTTTGCTTGATACTAAAATTGCCTATGTTCCAAAGTAAAGAAAAAACATCCAACCTATGCACACCAAACACAAAAAGGCACATTCACTTTGTTGTCTTGGTGTTCATGGTTCAGGTAAAGGTACTTGTGTACATTGGCGAATAGTGCCACTATTCAATAACATTGACATGATTATTCTCACAAGTGATTTTTTTTCGTTCACATAGTCTCACTACATACTATTAGGTTTTGTATATTATGTTTTGCATCTTTTTTCTAATTATCCATTTTAAGAAATCATAACCCTAAGACCATGACAAAGGAGGGGGCACACTAGTTTGTCGATAAATGACACAGCAAATGGAGTGAGAGTGTGTACGAGTATGATAAATGGCTCTTTTATGTGAGAAGGACCAAAAAACAATTATATGGCACCACAATCTTGAAACATAGTATGTTGCACATCTAAAACTAATATTTCCTTTCAATCGTCCAATGCAGAGTTGAAGTACTGACCTACAAATTTTGAAACAACATATGCACATTACAAAATTGTTTGCACTTACCGTGTTGCTTCTGGCTCTCCTTCCTTTTGACTCCTTCTGTGCATAGACAGTTAGCTATATACTTTTGCTCAAGATATACATGTATGAACTTAAAAAAAATTATGTGCATCCATAAAAGTTTTTGTTTTTTCAGTTGCAACATATATCTGCTAAAAGAAGGTGCAACATTACTTTTGTAGCCCTAGTGTCACTTTTTTTTAAGTAACCATATCATCATGATTCTACACCCCATGGTTTCCACGTTCTCATTTCAAACCTTAGAATAGGCGTTCTTTTAGAATAAAAAATTGGATTAGTTTATGATGCACAAATACCATTCGTCATTGATTTTTCCCATGCAATTACCTTTTCATTGATATTGACAAGAAATTCCTACATACTTGGTACCCAGAATAGTCAGTGTTGCAGATTTACCAAACAATTAGATTGAATTTTCCAAAAAAGGATATGACAATGAAAGTTTCAAAAAATGTCATTGTGTATTTTTCTACATATTCTTTATTGCTATTTATTTGAGGATTAATATTCACTTGATAAACACGGGTATTCATTTAAAATGGAATTGTTATAATTTTGATAAAAAAAGGAATATCATGTTTTCTAGTATGATTTAACACTCTTGAAGAGTATGACGTGATGCGGGATCGGGAAAACTATTTATGGTTATTTTACATAGTTGTCACTACCAATGGTGAACATATTACAAGTTTACAACTCTGCAAGTCAAAGACAGTCGCCGCTACAAAATCTTGCTACTGTGTCAGTAGCACACGAAAAATGTGTATTTATTATTTCCCCACAAAATATGAAGTGTAAAACAAAATCCGAAATAATAAAAAATATGGAATGTCTTTTTGTATATAAATATGTAATCATTTGATGATAAAATGAAAAAACACAAATATGTGTGATATAAGTCACGCATGTTGAGAAACCGTTTTCGCCAAGAGCCCTAGTTTTTTTTTTCGGAAAGGGCAAGAACCCTAGCTAAGCTGAAACTCCATCAATTCTTCAGTGAACCCCTTTCTTTTCTCTTGCGTTTATACCTGCGTTGAGTGGATGGAGGACTCGTTTGATTTCTCGGAGGTGTATATATAGCTTCTCCATCTCCAATTTCACATGTTTTTTATGCTAGATCGCGCAACATCCCTTTTCTCTTTCTTTTGAGTACTTCACTAGATCCTACTCAGCTGTGATAGTATATGAGTAAGACCAAGTCACCTAGGCAGTGACCCCTACACCAAAAATCAACACCAAAGCGAGTTTGATGAAAAGATACCACCTCTGCTATTCTTTTGAGACAAACAACTGTAGTGGTGTAGATCTTGCACATAATTGTAGATGATCCATGGTCTACTTCTCGTTGTCGTTGTTTTTGACGACCAACGATGCAAGGCGCGGAGTCGAAAAGAAGGAAGAAAAAGAAGTCTAGCAAGTATACCGATAGATAAATTTGATGACAGCATGATGCATGTTGTTCCTTTCAACTTTTCAACACAAGCTAGGCACTCATACATGTACTTTGTTGGTTTGAATATGTCATTTCTGAATTACTCCCTCCTTTCCGGTTTATAGGACTTATCTCAAAATTTTAGTTTTTCCATTTTATAAGGCTCAATTTGATTGTTCCCGATCACATGTTCAGACGTTAAGGTGCATTAAATCATTGCATGCAAGTATTAAGAGAAAACTGACCAATGCATGCACTTTATGCATGCATGCATTGCAATTAATGCATTCGTAAACATAATTTTTTGAGGAAAACAAGAGCATTAATTGGATGCTTTTGCAAACTACAAAAAATATTCCACCACTCATCATCTATCTTGGTTGGTGAGATTTTTGAATTGAGCCTTAGACCTCCTCCAATGCACTAGTGCTAAGATGAGGTGCTAAGCACATTAAAAATCTAAGCAACTAAAGTTCCCAATGCAAAGGTGCTTAGCTTGTTATTGCTAAGCATCCTTCATTTAGTGATTTAGCAACTAAAGTTGTCCATGCATTGGTGGGCTTCTTTCATTTAAGTGTTTTCCTTAAGTTCCCGCGCTTGGCATTGTTTCTTCCTGGGGCTACCACACCCATCTCTCTTCTCTTAATTACCTTGCCACATCATCTTTTTTGCCTACATGGCAACCTTAGCACATGTACAAGGTGGAGCATTGGGAGAGGCCTTATAAACCGGAAAAGAGGGGGTATTACAAAGTAAATAAAAAATATATGGGGTCTACAGTTGCTACGTAACCCAACCACAAACTCAGCTTTCATCTCATGCATCGAGCTGCTGAATCACACGTCCTCCCTTTCTATCCTTCACAAAAACTTCACCGTCACAATAATGCTCCTCCTCCTGCTACTGGTAGCAAAAACCAGCCAATGAAAGTTGCCAAGAGGCGCCTGGAATCGTAATAAATTCGGCGAACGACGTTGCGACAGGCCCCCGACCGAGCGCCCGGAAGCGAACAAGCGCGCAGCAATCAGGCGCGAGCACGAGGCGGCCCAGGGCCCAGGGCCCAGGGGAATAACAATCAGTGCGCTGACGTGGATCCGATCGGTCATGGGACCCCATCCGACGGCCCAGATCCTTTCCCCCCTCTTTATCTTCCCCCTCCTCCCTCCCACCCTCTCGCAGTCGCAGATCCCCACCCTCGCCTCTTCCTCTCCACAAGCACACTGACGCACTTCCATGGCCGCCGCCTCCTCCTCGTCCCCCCCTCCCAGCTCCGCTTCCTCGCACCATTTACGGACTTTGCGGGCGTGCGTCTGGTAGGGTGGATCGTGCGAGAGCAGAGGCGTACGTCTTGGTTTGTCGGTTAAGGGAGGAGCTAGGCTGTGGTGTGGGGTGGAGCTAGGTGGGGGAACGCGATGAGGCGAACGACGAGCTTGACGGAGGTCGCGCCTCCGTCCGTGTTGGCGGTGGTGTTGGAGGACGAGGACGAGGACGAGCAGGCCAAGGCGGTGGTGCAGGCCGAAGAAGGTGGCGCCGGCGGGGGGCAGGACTGGCTGGCGGCCCTAGGCGGCGGCAGCGGGGCCCCCGGGACGGACTGGCTCGCGGCGTACCGCGCGCGCGCGGCGCCGGCGCGGGCGGGGCTCCGGCGCAACTCGGCCGACTACTCCAAGGTCGAGACGGCCGCGTTCCTCCGCCACTGCGGCCTCTGCCGCCGCCTCCTCGGCCCCGGCCGCGACACCTTCATGTACAAGTACGTGAGCTGTCCGCCCCTGCATGCACGTGCAACGTGCATCCATGGCCAAGTAGCACCACTAGCCAATATACTAATCTGTTGCTTTGCTTCTGCTTCCGTTGCACGATTTTTCAGGGGCGAGGCGGCCTTCTGCAGCCTGGAGTGCCGGCAGCAGCACATAACGCACGAGGAGTGGAAGGACAAGTGCACGTCAAGGTCCATGAGCGAGGCGGCGGCGCCGGCGACCAGCCGCGGCCGCTCCGGCAAGACCGACACCGGCGGCACGGTGGCGGCGGCCTAACCTGACGGCGCACGAGAGGCAGGCACGCTATCATCTTCCGAAGCTACCTGCCGGCCAGTAGCTCTGGAAGCTCTCGCTTCTCACCGCCCGCTACGCATGTATTACTCTCGTACGTAGTACGTACGAACGCCTCCAATATGAATCGCTGGTAATCTGTGCAGGCCGTCAGCCACCGCTGGTCGATCGATCGACCATCGCCTCAGTACAACTGCATAGCTTTTTATCAATTGTATGTACACTTGGAGCCCGAATCCGTTTCTGAGATCGTTCCTTCCTACGGTCCTCCACTACTGATCGATTAGTTAATTGCATCACCTCACGGATCTTATCTTGTTTGGCTTTGTGCATCCTCGACGGTTCATATTGCAGCACTGCGTAGACCGAATGCGTTAACGAAATTGCACTTTAATGAAGAGAGAAAAACAACCTTATCTTGCCTAGTGTAATCAAGTCTTGGTGATGTGTGCAGTCAAAAGGGATGTGATCACTGTTGTTACGTGCTCGTGAGGCCGCCGCCAGGCTGAAAGTTAAGAGTCATTGAACCAGTCGCGTGGTTACTAATCAATCCCGTGAGCAGCGTATTAAAGCTTGTTGGCTCTCATGATACGGATATGGCTGTGGGCTTTACTACTTGAGCACTTGCTCACTAATTGCAACAATAAGACAAAATTCAGACGACTCTAGTACGCAACTATTCCAATGTGCAAGTGCAAGTATATAATACTCTCTCCTCCAAGTTTACAGTTAAACCCTTTAATTTGATCAAGTGTATATTATTAAAGAGTAAGATTACAACACCAAATCGATGCCACTACATACTACTCTCTCCGTCCCATAATATAAGATGTTATTACGGGAAGTATTTTGTAATATATTAAATATATAATAGATGTTTGACCTTTTTTCTATGAACTTTTTTTTCAGAAACTTTCAATCTATTCATTTTCAATCATAGCAGTACAAAGAACAAAATAGGTAATAAAATTACAACCATGTCTGTGGACCACCTAGCGACGACTACAAGTATTGGAGTGAACCGAAGGCGCACCGCTGTCATTGCCCCTCTTTCACCAGAGCCGGGCAACCTTGTTGTAGTAGGCAGTCATGACCTTTTTTTCTACAAACTGAAACAAATACAGCTTAGGATTAAATTAATAAACCTTGTAAATCCGGGCGGAGGAGTATATTGGTGTTTTTTTAACAGGATATCAGTGTATTTCCCGGCAGAAAACCCCTTTTGACTCTCAGGATCACATGATCCATTTTCAATTAAGTTCCTGGCACTTATCAAAAAATTTATAGAAAATCTCACGTGCATATTACTCAACATGGTCTCCAGATTTAAAGTTTTGTGAAAACACAACTCATTTGTGGGGAAAAAGAATAACAAATTGGGGGCCTTTTTCAAAATCTCAAGATGCTATTGTACCTTCCCAGTTTCGTCTTTTCTTTTCACACAGGCTGCAAACCAACGATTTTTTTTCCTTCTATAAAGACTGTTGGTACATGTTCACTCCAATACCTACACACCAAATTGTTTTGGGGAATTTTTATACTTTTTAAACTCATTTTAAAAAACATCTGGAATCATGTGACTCCGAAATCCACAGAATCAGCTCTATTTGCTCGTATGCGTCCTGGAAGCATCGATTCTCATTCCACAGATCCTTAAATAATTAGGGTTCCCTGATTCTCAATGACTAGATCGAGGAAGCATCCAGGAACAGAGCTGCTGCCGCTGCTGCTGCTGGGCTCTCATTGACATGTTAGCCTCGTCAGCAACGCATGCATGCCTGATAAGCGCATCACAGTTTTTGGAGACTGATAGGTGGTGGATCGTCCCTCCCATGTCAGTCAGTCAGTCCACTCCAGGCACCACCACCACCCCGATAGGTCACGAGTGGTCCGTTGCGTTGGCCGCACTTGCACCCAACCGCAGGCTCCAGGCCCCAAGCATCGTCCAGTTGTCCACGCACGCGACAGGGGACACCTCCTGTCGCCCACTCGATCAGCTCACTCACTCGCACCCCCCAATTGCCCCGCTTTTCTTGTCTCCATCTCCCTTTATTTTTCATCATCTTTCGATCACGAGAGAGATGTATTTGTCACCGCACTCAACAATACTGCTAGCTACACGAATCCACCAGAGCGTGCACACACTAGAATTAGTCTAGCCTATCATATCAGGCCCGCCGTGTTCAGCCATCTCAAGTCGATGAGTATTTGAATGATGTGGATCGTCCCGCCAAAGAGTCGGCATAGACTATATCTTATGATTAGTCGGCAAAATTCTCTGAATTCGTATGAAATGCACATCCATGCTTATGCAAATACGAGCGCGTAATTTGGAAACTACTGGATGCGTAACCTTACCGTCTCACCAAGTGGGTTCTCCAGCTATCATTTTCCTTGGCCTTTACCGAAAAGCAGAAAAAAAAAGGGGGAAAAAGGCCCCCTCTTGCAAATTGTGTGGCGACCATAGGCCAAACTCGTGGTAACGACAATTGGGACAAAAGACATGGCTATCGGAAGGCGCTTTATTTTCGCTTGATCTTTCCGTCTCCAACTGGTGATATGTTTGTTCCTATTCCGTGGCTAGAAACAGTGCATTTTATGCATGTTGGGTGACCTGTAATACGTAGCGACTGCTAGAATCCGTGCTAGTTTCCTGGAAAAAGAAAGGGGTCCATACGGATTGTTTGTTGGCAAGGTTTTTGTAGTCATTGGAGACTGCCACTTAATTTTTTTAAAGCAAATAGTTAGGGAACCCCTGATGTATAAAAAGATTTCTAAGTTCATGTTTGTTACGATCTGAACCTAGATGAGCAAGTTTTTTTTTAATCAGCTAGAGCCACTTCCTAAGACCACCCTTCCCAAATACTCCCTCCGTTCCATATTAGTTGTCGCTCAAACGGATGTATCTAGCACTGAAATACATCTAGATACATCCATTTCAGAGACAACTAATATGGAACGGAGGGAGTAATAATCACAGTTTCAACTTTAAAACCAAAAGTGTGCTTCACTTTCAACATTCACCCTTGCAAGTTGCAACGCCGGTCCTTCTTTTTTTACCCATACCACCCTCCCTTGATCTTTCTACACATATCTTCTTCCCTTTGTGATATCAATCCAACCTCATCTCTCTCATCCACTATCTTTTCTCAATTTATGTCTACACTACCTTATCTACTATATTTTTCAGGGCATGTAGGCTCGTCTCAGTTGGTTTGCCAAGATCGAGCTCATGTTGAATTTTGAAACTGAAACCCCCAACACCTAGACCAAACTTCAAAATATAGTAAGCCACTTGCCATGAATTCCGTGGTCTCGTCGCTTGCATTTCCAAGGTGTCAATCATCAAGGCTGGAAGTTATGATAATGAAATTGCTTTGGTAGGAAAGTTTAGTGATGGGTTGAATGGATCTTGTTTGAAGGTTAGAACCGTACAACAATAGTTCTATGATATTTTTCCCATTAATTTAAAAGGCAGAACGGAGGGAGCAATGGGTTGAGTGTAGATTCATTTATTTTAATCCGTATGTGGTCCATATTGGAATCTCTTAAATGACTTATATTTAGGAATGGAAGGAGTAATTCTTTTGCGGTGCGTTTGTTGGGATCCCATGAATTATGGGTTTATGATCAGATTGTTCATTGAAAATAATTGAGTTATTTCTAAACTATATCATGTGTGATTGTTATAGCTTTGTATTTCTCTCTGATCTATCCGTTTAGTTTGAGCGACTAGATTGATTTATCTTCAGTGGGAGAGGTGCTTTGCTGTAGGTTCAATCTTGCGGTGTCCTCACCTCGTGACTGAACAGGTAGCGATGCACGTATTTGTATTGTTGTTACTAAGGGTAAAACGATGGGTTTCGATCATATTGCTTGGTCTTATTTTGTCTACATTATGTCATCATGCTTAAACCATTACTCTGTTTGTCATGAATTTAATACCTAGAAAGGAAAGCATAGAAGCGTTCTCGAAGTGGAGTAATAGTAGTAGGCTTCAGTAAGTTTAACGGTCTACTTGTCACGAGCGTAATGCCTATGTACGGGTCATGCCATGAATAACATCATAACTATGTCTTTTTCTATCAATCGCCCAACAGTAATTTGTGTACCTACAGTTGCTATGTTCTTGAGAGAGATGCCTCTAGTGAAAGCTATGGTCCCCGGGCCCATTCACCTCATATTGTTAAAACCCTAAAAACTTTGCTGCAATTCATTTACTATTTATTTAGTTTTATAATTTATCTATCTACCACTATCAGAATTAATCCTTGCAATTAACGAGTACAAGGGGATTGACAACCCTCTTACCCGTGTTGGGTGCAAGTATTTGCTTCTGTGCGTGTGCAGGTACTATTGACAGTTGTTTGTGTGAATCTCCTATTGGTTCGATAAACTTTGGTTCTTAACTGAGGGAAATACTTTATGCTGCTATACTACTCCACCCTTCCTTTTTGGGGAAATCCCAATGCCTATCATAGGTAGCACAGAGCGCCATGGAATCAAATTGGTCGGCAATGTCGGAGTGAGTGACACCCATATGGTGGATGACGCAATCGGAGTGGCACACATCAGGGGAGGCCAGTGGTGGCCATCGAAGGAGGACCTATATCGCGCAGGGGGGGGGAGGTCGTGTTGTATGGATCAAGTGCACAATGAATGGCTAGGTTGGTTTTACGTGATTGCAACAACTTATTCCCATCATCTACTAGATCTTTCTCCTTTATTTCAATATATAAAAACAATGTTTGGTATTCTGTTAAAATAATTTGATTTATGTAGACTACAATCCCAACCTTGGCAAGGCAAGAGTTTTCTTGGCACAACAGAACCAAGCATATCATGTATTCTCCTCCTTGCTATTGAGCACAAAATAATCTTTTCATTTAATCCTGGCTTGTCCTCCCCTCATTTGTGTTCCATACTTGTTAAAGCTCTTGAATCAATGTCGTGAACACTCAGATGCAGGATAAACTTGATGGGTATAGGTTCTAGAAATTGTAGCGCGACACCTCCTAGAGCTAAAAGGAAACTTTGACAACTTTCTAGTAAGAGGATTCATGTGCAAAATAACTTGTCCCCAAAGCAATGGCGTTGCCCCCACCCCTCATAGAGGCATATTGATTCACTCCTAATTAGTTGGAGTATTTAACCCAACAATATCTCTAGGAGGCACTAATATTTCATGTGAATGTCAGAAAATATTGATCTTCGAAAGTCAACCTTCGCAGTTGTAACTATTTACTCCATTTGGTACTTTAAAAGTTATCATTCCATACATCAGCTCAACATTTCAAATAAAACTTTGACCTTCAATTTTTATAAATGTGCTTTTATAAAGTTCAAGGGTACTTTATGTTGTGAAAGTAAGTATAAAGGCAAGTTCACGTGTATGGCATTCAAGTATCTAATATGACTATTAAAATATATTAGTACTCTGAATTTTGAGAAAGAAGTCTGCTTTTGTATATTGTGAGAATTCGAGCTCGGTACCCGGGGATCCTCTAGAGTCGACCTGCAGGCATGCAAGCTTGAGTATTCTATAGTCTCACCTAAATAGCTTGGCGTAATCATGGTCATAGCTGTTTCCTGTGTGAAATTGTTATCCGCTCACAATTCCACACAACATACGAGCCGGAAGCATAAAGAGTTGTCTTACAATCGCCACTTCACACAATGCATAAATATAGCATTACATCATCCAGAATACAATCAAGGTCCGACTACGGAACCAAAATAAAAGAAGACCACCCCTAATGCGATAGATCCCCGATCGCCCCAACCGGGCTCCACTACTGATCGAAAGGAAAACGAAACAACCCAACGAACACGATCTTCATCGAGCTCCTCCTTGAGCTCGGTTGCGTCACCTGCACGGTATCGTCGGCACCTGCAAACTGGTTTTGGAAGTAATCTGTGAGTCACGGGGACTCAGCATTCTCACACCCTCGCGATCAAGACTATTTAAGCGTTTGGGTAGAAAAAAGGGTAGTGAGGTGGAGCTGCAGCAAGCACTAGCATATATGGTGGCTAACATACGCAAATAAGAGCAAGAAGAGAAGCGAAGCAGCGGTCGTGAACTAGAGTGATCAAGAAGTGATCCTGAAACTACTTACATTCAAGCATAACTCCAAAACCGTGTTCACTTCCCGGACTTCGCCGAGAAGAGACCATCATGGCTACACACGCGGTTGATGCATTTTAATTTAAGTTAAGTGTCAAGTTTTCTACAACCGGATATTAACAAATTCTCATCTGCCCATCACTGCAGGCACGGCTTTCGAAAGTTCAAAACCCTGTAGGGGTGTCCCAACTTAGGCCATCACAAGCTCTCATGGTCAACGAAAGATATTCCTTCTCCCAGGAAGACCCGATCAGACTCGGAATCCCGGTTACAAGACATTTCGACCATGGTAAAACAAGACCAGCAAAGCCACCCGGATGTGCCGACAAATCCCGATAGGAGCTGCACATATCTCGTTCTCAGGGCACACCGGATTGTCCAAGCTTCCGGTAGGCCAGCCCAGAGTTGCCCCTGGTGGCCACCGGCGGCTGACAAGTTGGACCAACACTCAGAGGAGCACTGGCCCGAGGGTTTAAAATAAAGATGACCCTTGAGTCTGCAGAACCCAAGGGAAAAAAGCTTAGGTGGCAAATGGTAAAACCAAGGTTGGGCCTTGCTGGAGGAGTTTTATTCAAGGCGAACTGTCAAGGGGTTCCCATTATAACCCAACCGCGTAAGGAACGCAAAATCAAGGAACATAACACCGGTATGACGGAAACTAGGGCGGCAAGAGTGGAACAAAACACCAGGCATAAGGCCGGGCCTTCCACCCTTTACCAAGTATATAGATGCATTAATTAAACAAGAGATATTGTGATATCCCAACATATTCATGTTCCAACAAGGAACAACATATCCATGTTCCAACAAGGAACAAACTTCAGCTTCACCTGCAACTAACAACGCTATAAGAGGGGCTGAGCAAAAGCGGTAACATAGCCAAACAATGGTTTGCTAGGACAAGGTGGGTTAGAGGCTGGACATGAAAACATGGGAGGCATGATATAACAAGTGGTAGGTATCGCAGCATAGCAAAAGAACGAGCAACTAGCAAGCAAAGATAGAAGTGATTTCGAGGGTATGGTCATCTTGCCTGCAAAGTTCTCCGAGTTGACGTAAGCTTGATCCACGATAGCGTACTCAACGGGTTCCTCGATCATGAACTCGTCTCCCGGCTCTACCCAAGGCAAGAACACAAGCAAAAGAAACCACAATCAACCACGGTGCAATGCGCAAGTAACATGATGCAAAACATGGCATGATATGCGGGATGTAATATGCAATGCATATGCGTGCTCCGGAAGGAAAATATTGAACCAAGCCTCAACTTGGCAAACCAAGTGCGCCGCTGGAAAGATGAGTTAATTTCGGTTGAAATCGATATAAGGATCACCGGAATCGGATGCACGGTTTGCAAATGGCAAGCCAAACAAGAATGGCACAGTTCTGCGATTAACAGCACGATGCCATCTAAAATGCAACAAGAAACTAAGATACTGCACTCTAACATAGCAACAAGGCACATGGCAGTGATCTACTCAAGATGCTTGACAAAAGATGAACACTGAGCTACGGCTAAATCACACAAGAGCAGGTTCAAACAAGCATGGCCAAAGTGCAAAAGATATCAGCTTCACAGACTTAGTGAAAATACTAACATGTCAGGAATTAACATCACGAAGCAATGTTTAGAGCAAGATATCAACATGCTACAGGATCAGAACATAGCAAACAAAGGCATGGCATGAATCTACTCAAAGCACATAACAAAAGTCCCTTACTGACCATAAGCCAAAAAGGATCAGATGATATGATGGCACCCATGTAAACATAGCAAGTTTCGTTAACAGATTCAGACTTGGCAGAAAACTGGACATGGCAAAAACAGAGTTATAAAGGCATGTTTGCGAGCTCGATGCACTCAACACAAGATATTGCATGACAAATTAAGCATACTACCAGCAAGAAAACATGATCAAGAAGCTATCCATGGCAAGAACAATCTCATAGCATGCATGGATCAACTACAACAACCTTGACAAAATTGATTAACACGTAAACAATCTGCCAGGAACATTTTATAG
The DNA here is from genome assembly GCF_003073215.2 of Triticum urartu. Taxonomy (NCBI): domain Eukaryota; kingdom Viridiplantae; phylum Streptophyta; class Magnoliopsida; order Poales; family Poaceae; genus Triticum; species Triticum urartu. The sequence continues at coordinate 386,040,820 of NC_053026.1, read as the reverse complement.
CAAAAGTAGAGCAAGATTGAGTCATGCTAGGGAACTCCATAAATGCAAACAGCGACAAGGATGGATAGAGCACAACCATATATCAAAATCATCCTTACTGAACATGCTCAAAAAGAGGCATGAATCACTCTGTAGCAACATGAATACATGGCATAAAAATAACATCAGGGAAATGACTTGGAAGAATTCTAAGTCCCTGAAATCAGCAACATCACGAGAGCTACTTTGCATGCTTGTGCTAGTCACCACATCGATCACAAAAAAACATGGCATACACCCCTGTAAAGATGGCATGGCATAGCCCAAAACTCATGTAGGGCTCAAGTTCATAGGAGGCACACAATAATCATGGCAAAAATGACAAATGTCCATAATCTGATAAGAAACAAAAACTAACATTATATAGCACTCTTGCAACAACATTTTAGGCATCAAAATGGACTCAAACAAGCATGGTGCAATGGAATAAAATCAAGAGCACATCCTAACAAACATTTTCATATATCACACGCGCAAAACGGAGCTACGGGTGATGAGATATGGCCTGATGAACATGCCTAGAAAATAATGCAGAAAATGACTTAGAAGAATATTTAGACCTCTAGATCTGAGAACTAGGGTTGACTTGGCACGCAACCCGAGGTTCGTCGGGGAAGTTGACCGGAGCTGACGGGGAGAACGAAGGAGAACGCCGGCGAGGCGCGGGGCGGTGGATCCGGCCGGTCGAGGCCCTTCCCGGTCGGATCCAGGGCCGATGCGGGTCGGGGAGGCCGCCGAGGACGAGGAAGACGGCGAAGGCGCGCGGGAGGTCCGGCGGTGGCGCGCCGGCGTCGGGCAGCAGGCGGCACACGGCGGCGAGGCGCGGGCTCCCTCGAGCCCGGGGCGGGCCCGATCTGGGCCTCACGGGCCCTGGCGGCGGGGAGGAGAGAGAGGGCGACGTGGCAGCGCGGGAGAGGCCGGACGGTGGCGGTTGACATGTCCGTCGGTGGTGGGGAAGTGTCCGGCGGCGCGAGGGGAAGAAGACTAGGGTTTCATCCGCGAAATTTCGGGGAAAGTCACTTATTTATAGGTAGAGGGAGCTAGGAGAGTCCAAATAAGGTGCGGTTTTTGGCCACGCGATCATGGTCGAATGACCGAGAGGATAGAGGGGGTTTGGATGGGTTTTGGGCCACTTTGGAGAGGTGTTGGGCTGCAACACACACGAGACCTTTACGGTTCCCCGGTTAACCGTTGGAGTATCAAACGAACTACAAATGGCACGAAAGTTGACAGGCGGTCTACCGGTGGTGTACCAAGGCCGCTTGGCAAATCTCGGTCCAATCCGAGGACGTTTAACACCCGCACAAGAAAAGAGACAAAAGGGGTGCTGGAGGACATAGGAGCGCCGGATTGCAAAACGGACAACGGGGAAAATGCTTGGATGCATGAGACGAACACGTATGCAAATGTGATGCACATGATAATATAATATGAAATGCATGACACGCAAACAAATGACAAGGCAACAACAGCGAATAACTGGCAGACACCTGGCGCAACGGTCTCGGGGCGTTACAAGACCACAATCCAAAAGCTATACCAATTGACATCCACCAATCCATGACACCAGATAGCTTTAATTAATCCAACTGAGACTTGGAATTATTAGAGATATATGCTTTTTCTACAAAAAATATTAGTGATATGCTTCATCGAAGGAATTTCAAGGTAAGCTGAGACATACCGTGTGCTTTGTCCATCCTTTTCTTTTGAACAATGCTTTTGTCCACCTATGGAAGGAAAGGATTAGTTTCACCTGTTCTTTTTATTCCAATTTCAAAACATGTGTAGGGCCCATCTATGACGCATAGGGACTATGTGTGCATTTACTATAGGGACGTGGCATGGATGTGTGGCAAATTGCACTGGCGGTTAGAAGGGATTTTGGTCATCCTTTCTGCAATGAAGTTGTTTATTGCTTGCTGGCACATTTGAAAAATAGTAACGGGTACATATTTCAAGGGCAAACATACCTTCTTCTAAAGCATGGCGCAACCAGATTACCCATGACATCACCATGCACGAGCGACGAATAGGGTGAAGAAAAAGCATAGTGATCAGTTACAATCATAGGTTGATAGCCCACCATAGCCTCAATTGTAGCATGTATATATCCCTTTCATTTGAGGATCTCTTCGTATAGTCTTTGTGCAGTTTCTAAATATCTTTTTTGAGCTTTAGTAAAGTTTGTTGCGGGGTTATTGCCTCATAGTTCCGGGTCTAAAAAGGAAGGGAAAAAACATGAGACCAACAGTAAGCGAAGTTGGAAGAAAAAAATGTAGTACTCCCTTAGTCCGACTTTATTAGCCCATTTTCTTATTTTGAGACACATTTTAACCATAACTTATCTAATAAAATATGATTTGTATGTAATAAAAAGTAATATCATTAGAAAAAAGTGAATATGAAGGCAACAATATAAATTTTAATGGCATATCACTAATGTTTTGCTTGTCAAATCTACTGTCAAACTTAGAACCAAAATATGAAGGGGCAATAAACCCGGAGAAAGTAAGGTTGAACTATTTTTTAAAAACTAGACCAAGCCCCTATTGATTTTTAATAAAGAAGAAGATGTGAGACCCATTTAAGAACCAAGGTTCGAACACGCGGCGTCTGGGAGATATGGAAGGAGAGAAATGCATGTGTTTTCAACAGCAAACTCCCCCATGCTGAAGACGTGCTGCACTCCATCAGGAACACGATCGAGCTATGGAGAATGGCGGGAGCAACATGCCTAGAGCCCCCCTTTGGGGAATATGTAGCAAGAGATTAGGCCGAGGGCTAAGCCGGTCACCCTGTAGTTTTCATTTTTCAAACTGCATCCATGATCGCTTGATCACCCTCTGTTCTTCCGATGCTTTCTTCTAAATCAATGAAGCCGGAAACCCCGGATCTTTCAAAAAAAAAAACACGCGGCGTCTGGAAGGAAGCGCTGCCCCTGACCACTGAGCAGAGCTCATCCACAAGGTTGAACTATTTTAGTTGGGATTTCTGACCCCACTCACATTATAGAGGTCAGCCAGCAACTGGTAATGTCTTGTCAAACTCACGTAGCCTAACTTCCCCAAGGAGGATCAATATAACAGTTATGAAGTTGGCATCAAAACTTCACCTCGGGTCTATTTGCGACCTCAGAGCCGCCCCTACAGCCCGCGGCCCTCTGTTGGAAAACGAAAATTCACACGAGAGGTTCCTATCGCATAAACACAGCAGTTAGAGCACTGAAAAGGAGGAGATCTGCAATCTAGCTAAGCAAGACGGGGCTCCAGAAAAAGAAAACTTGTATTCCCTCTGTAAACTAATGTAAAACCTTTTAGATCACTAAAGTAGTGATCTAAAAGGTCTTATATTAGTTTACAGAGGGAGTACTACCAGTAGTACGAGCACTGTAGAGCCGGTGGGGACACGTCCGAGTCAGCATCAATCTATCAAGGTACGTACTCCTCCTACTAGCTAGGTGGGTTGTTGTTTTCCCTGCCGAAGCTTGAGAATGCTGCCATCCTATTCGCAATCGCAACTGCAGGCAGCATTAGGTTTGCACTCCAAAGTGACACCTTGTTGCAAGTGGCGGTATGCTCGGTCTCGAAAAAGAGGTCACCTTTGCAAGTGGCGCATTTCCTAACGTTCTTCTGGGATCAAGTGAAGCACACGCCTGGGAGCCGGGACCAGATGCGCGCAAACGATAATGCACTTTGGGACGAACTTTTCAGGGATTTGTTGCTGCGTAGCACCCACCGGCTATAGTAAGGCGCATCTCATCTGCATGCATGATGCAAGATCGGTCGAGCCGATAAGACCGGAGAGAATGAATATATTAGGGCAACTGGGAGGGAGAGAGCGGATTAGTTAAGTAAAGAGATCATTGCTCGTCTGCTGATGCAGGCACGGATGGGTGCCAGGGAGCGAGGAGCTACCACTAACCACTGGGCATTTGATAATTCACATGATTATGTGTTGCCAGGTCACCGAGAGCCACTTCACTGGGATCTTATGCCATCTTGAGAGTTGATTAATCCAGGGACGGGACTGGGGATAGCTTTGATTTGTGTACGTACGTACTTTTACGTAGGATATATATAGGATATCATTTGGGCTAGCTAGTTAACTAGGCAGGGAGGGGGTGGGCATGCATACGCTAGGCCCTTTAATTGAAACCCGCCACCCGTACGTTCGTCCATGATGGATGAACCAATCAACCACCATGAGCACGACCTGGCAGCCGATCCGTCGCCAAACTGGCGTATTGCTACAGCCTACAGGGCACAGGTGCCTGCCTCTTGTGCGACACCAAGAGGCGCGCCGTGCCGCGCCCGCGATGATTAGTTTTTTTTTTTTTTTGAAACAAGAGCCCGCGATGATTAGTAGCTGCGGAAAGCTGCGTCGTCTCGTGCAGGGCCCGGGTTGATGAAAGGGATGGGAAGCTAGCGATAAACATGTCAAGCACGGACTGGTCCAACAATGAGCAGCCAACAATTTCTACTGGCAAGAGACGCGAGAATGACGTCCGTGCTGGACCTACGCGAGTCGTGAGCGGCTCTCGCGCACGGCGCACCCCAAAGTTGTTCTGCGTCTCTTTCCCATCGGTTTTGAAAATGTTAGAACCTTCTCTCGACCGGTCTCTTTTCGATTTCCCTCCGTTTTTTTTCTTCTTTCAAAATTCTTTTTTCTTTAAATTTAAATTAAATGCTTGCATGTCTTTGAATTTCAGAAATATTTTTAACCAATTTTTAAACATCTTATAAAATTCGGAACATTTTCCTAAGTAATGATATATATTTGTGAAATTTATTCAACATTATTGAAATTCATGAAGAGTATTTAATTCGTGGAATGTTTTCCTTTTGTTAAAAAACATGATTTTTTTTCTAAAAAAGAAGAACATTTTTATATTTTGGGACATTTTTATATATACCACAAACCCAAAGTTGCACGACGTGCGTGAGTGATCTAATAGGAAAACCGTTCTAGAAAAACGCATTCTTATATATACCACAAGCCCAAAGTCGTTGCTCACTCGTCCCTGTGCAGAGATTCAACTATTTGACGCAGAGAGTGTCTAATAGGAAATTCCACTAGTTGCTAGTTTTTTTTTTTGAGAAATTCCCACTAGTTGCTACTATCGAATCAGCGAGGACAGAAACTCTCTAACCTCAAGGCACTGTCAAAAGAATGAAAAGAAATTTATTTTCACAAAACTATGATGATCGCTAGAAGTTGACAAAGAACATAGTGATTTTGAAGATCCGAGGCAGCTAAATTTCTCAGATGACGGCGGCCCGAGAAATCCTAGGCGGCACCCTTGGTATTCCATTGGTCGCTAGTAGTTTTGATGTCTGTTTTGTGATGTGCGACAGGGGGCTAGCACGTGAGCTACTCAGGGCCTCGCAATCTATATTCCACGCATTTTTCCGAAGATAATGCACAATATTTCACATGTAAGTATGGAATCTCGACCAACAGGGATCCTATACGGCGTGCTGGACGCTGGTTAGCGACCACGCGCGTACCCCTGCTTCCCCGCTGCTTATGTTTCGCCCGGCCCAGCTACCTTGTTTCCGGTTTTCAAAAGGTTCTAGAACCTTCCCAAATAGGGTTTTATTTTTTTCCTTTCATTTTTTCTCCTTCTTCAATTCCTTTTTCCTTATCGTTATCTTTTTCAATTTTTATCTTATCTTTTCCTTTTTTGTTTTTGTCCACTTTCATTTTTTAAATTTGTGAACATTTTTTGAAATTCCATTTGTTTTCAAAAAATTAACATGTTTCAAATTCATGAACATTTTTTCGACATCATGAAGATTTTCGCATACATGAACATTTTTATCACTATTCATGTACATTTCTTGAATTTGTCAATAGTTTTGGGAACTCATGAATCTGTTTTTAAATGTTAAATATTTTAGAATCGATGAACGTTTTTTGAAATTTGAAAAACAAATTAGATTCGCAAACATTTTTTGACCTTTGTGAACATTATTTAACAATATCGTGAACATTTTCTAATTCACAATCAGTTTAATTTCACAAATAAAATTGTGAATATGTGAATATTTTTTATGATATCGCGAACATTTTTTCATACGTGTATATGTTTTAAAAATTCGAGAATTTTTTTGAACTCATGTACATTTTTTGAAACTCGTAAATATTTTTTGGATAGGTAAATGTTATATTTAAAATCACGAGCATTTTTTGAATCCTTGAATATTTTATGTGTTGTTGATTTTTTTTCCATAATTCACACTTTTTTTGCATTTTTGCAACCTTTTTGTAATATTGAATTATTTTAAAAAAGAATAAAAAGAAAAAAGAAAAAGAAAACAAAAAGATGAGAAAGAAAAGATTGGCATCCAGCCCCGCAAATGGGCCGGTAAGTGGCACCCCGGGGGAAGGGTGGGTGCGCGTTGACTTGTTCGGCAGCGTGTACGGGGCTGAATAGTAGTTCCGCTCAGGCAAACAGGGAGAATATCAGGTACTTCGACCCTTTGGGGTGCTCCCGGTGCACCAATGCCGATAATTTTTTTAAAAGTATTTGAAAAATTCTGAAAAAAAACTTAGCACATTGACACATCATTGATGCATCTTGTCACAAAATTTCAAATCAAAATTCAAAACATTGCTCGAGATACAAAATGACAAATTCCACAGTAAATAGTACATAACATAAGTTGGGCTTTAGATTTGGCCCATTATCACATTCATGTCAAATTTGTTATTTTTGTATCTCGAGCAATGTTTCGAATTTTGATTTAAAATTTCGTGACAAGATACATCGATGTTGTGTGACTGTGCTAACTTTTTTTAAGAATTTTTGAAGCACTTTAAAAATGTTTTTCGGCATCGGTGCACCGGGAGCACCCAAGGGGTGGGAGTACCTGATATTTTTTTCCTAGGCAAACGCTACACTCCAGATGGGTACATGGGCCGGCACAACTTCGGGTCTTCGGCGTTCATCAATTATTATTTTCGTTCCCTCTCTCTTGTGTGTCCTTCTCTGGTTTTTGTCTCCTTCTATTTCATTTTACTTCAATTTTTCGCTCTTTCATTTTGGTTTTCTAAATTTACTTATTTTATGGTTTTATGTTTTATTTAAAAAATTATTGGTTATTATATATATATTCATGACTATGTTTTGTAATTTATTTTAAAACGGTTTGATATTTGTGAACTATTTTAAAATGCATGAACATTTTTCGTAATATTTTTTTTCTAAAATATTTTTTTTCAAAAAATCATGTTTTCTCATTCATGAACATCAATATAATCTATAAACCACTTTGAAAATTATCGGATATTTTTGTAATTTGTGAACATTTTCTAAAATGTACAATATTTTATAATTCATGTTCAATCTTTGAAATGATTGATCATTTTTAAAATATTTGCAATGATTTTTATATAAAATTCCTAAACATTTTCCAATAATTCGTGAAGAAATTTCAATAAGAAACCGCTAGCACCACCACACCGAGCTGCCACCATGGCGTCCAGCAGTCGCTAAGGCCCGATGTCGCCACACTTGTCAGTAGCCAAAAACCGATCCATGTTGGCTAGATCCAAATCAGGCAAGCCCATGGCTCCTAGCCGTTGCTGCCACCAAGGCAGCACCCCTAGACGGAGCCTGCACTACAAGCGCTGCCATTGAGCAGAGCCACCACCGAAACTTCACTGCACTCCGCTGCCAAGTACTCCTTCTAAAGGAAACCATGCTACCGCCAGGGATAGGGGCCCGGGCCTAGGAGAGGCCCCGCCACCACCTGCACTGCACGGGCTTCGCCCGACAGTGGCAATGGAAGGGGGGAGAGGAGGGCTGGCGGCTGGGGGAGTTAGGGTTCCTTCGTATCGCCTCGGGAAGGGATACACGTTGAAACGGGAGTTTTCTAGCACTATCTTCAGATGTGCAATACCGCAACCCTTCTCAATCTAATATTCTTCTCTGTCTAATTCGTTATGTAGTTCTGCAAAGTGAGTGTACATGGTTAGGTTTATTATAATGGAAACAAACCATTAAGGTTCATTTTCTTAGATTTATTCAGACATTTGGCGACGTTCACATTGACTAGAAGCCATTGAATATCAAGATGTATCCTAGATTTGCTCGGCTTCGATAAGGGAGGGGTGAAGATGATGGCGCCTTCAGCTCGCTCCGGTGATTGTAGTCATCGTTAGTTGGTCTACGGACCTGGATTTTTTTTAATTTTAGGTGTTCTTTATACTACATAGACAGTTGATCAATAAATCATAAGTTTTCTTGGACAAAAAATGTTACCGTGTTAGAAAAAGTATATGATTTGTCGTTCTGGTGACATGTCCAGTCAAATCCACTCTGGAACGCTAGTGGACATGTCAAGCCACGTGCACCATCACAACGCCCAACAACCACATTGTCCCTCCTTCGGCCGCTGGTCCAATTTGGTTATTCTTAATTCGATCACACACCGCACCAACCACTCCCTTTACACCAAGATTTCAAAAAAAAAAAGATGGCTGGATCCGACGACTCCGGCCGCGCTCCGGTGGCGTCGATCGGTCTCTGACGCCGTCGACGGCGTCGTTCAGAACCTTGCTGCTCCAGAAGACAAAGCAAAATTACCATTGATTGACAGTGGTTTCCACTAAGTGGCTTGTGTGTTAGAAGAACCAGCGGCGGCGGCGGCGGCGATGTCGGAGCCGGTGGTGGTCGTGGGCGGGTGGGCGAGCCCGTTCGTAACGCGAGTGTGCATCGCGCTCAGGCTCAAGGGCGTGGAGTACGAGTTCCTCCAGGAAGCGGTGGGCAGGAAGAGCGAGCTGCTGCTCAGGTCCAACCCCGTCTACAGGAAGATGCCCGTGCTGCTCCACGGCGGCCGCCCCGTCTGCGAGTCCCTGGTCATCGTGCAGTACGTCGACGAAGCTTTCTCCGCCGCCGGGAAGCCCATTCTTCCGGCCGACCCCTACCGCCGCGCCGTCCACCGGTTCTGGGCAGAGTACGCCGACGCCAAGGTGAGCCAGCCATTCGATCGTGACCACTGGATCTGAAACGCGAGTTATTTTACTGTTCTGGTAATTGATCATGGCTATCTGTTCCGAGAGGTTGCAGCTCCATTCACCACTTCGGACACTGAGAGGTATGGTCGGCGGCGACAAGGCCGATGCCGCGGAGCAGGTGTCCGCCGCGCTCCGGCAGCTCGAGGAGGCCTTCCTGGAGTGCAGCGGCGGGAAGCGCTACTTCGGTGGGGATGACGTCGGCTTCCTGGACATCGTCGTTGGCTCCTACATCGGGTGGTTCGGAGCCGCGGAGAGGATCGCTGGGCTTCCCGTCCTCGACGAGGCCAGAACGCCGCGGCTGGCGGCCTGGGCGGTGCGGTTCTGCGCGCACGACGCCGTCGGGGACCTCGTGCCCGACGCCGCCAGGCTCGTTGAGTTCGGCGAGGTGCTCCGCGCGGCGCTGGCGGCCAACGCTTCCTCCCGGCCGTGAGGCGCCGCCGTGCCGGGGCCTCGGCGAGGGGATCCAGCTCCAAGGCTCCAGTCTGGTTGGTTGGGTTCACTTGTCCCTACAGACCCGCACATACGTCTCTGAATAAACAAGGGTAATATTATTCAGCGAACTTTGCTAGACTTACAGACGCAAGCCACGGAAAGTAATTTACGGACTGAGCTGGACATGTTTAACTGGAAACTGGGGGCAGTGGGACCCATCCTTGAAATCAGCGGGGGAGAGGGATTGGTCATTGGTTAGTGGGGTGCAGTCCGTAAGATTCATATGTATATTGCCCGTAAGTGTAGCATTTTTGATTATTCAGCAAATGTTCGCCGGAGGTGCATGTTAAAACAGAAGTTTTCACGGCAATTTATGGCAATTTTTTTCAAGTGAGCATGGGAAATTTCACATAAAATCCTCCGTTTGCAAGAAGTTGACATGTGTTTGTGAAGAAATTATCATGTGTTTTTCGAATAATTTGCCATACAAAACATTCACAATTGACATGTCCCACAATAGACCTTTGCTAGTTAGTAGGGTCCATAAACAATTGCCATACTCCGATGGGCACAATCCTAAATGGTTTAAGAATAAATATTAATTCAGTGGTATTTTAAATGGTTTTATGTTTTATATTTCGTTCGTGTCGTAACTTTTGCCTGTTTATAATATCAATACACATTGTTGCGACGAGTTGCGTTGGTATGCTTAACATTACGCAAGGCCCCAAACTTCCACCCCTAACCGTCATTGTAAGAGTGTTTCTACACTTCAACGTGTTTTTTGGGAAGGCCATCATGACTAGCTTTATTGGCTTAAAAAGGAATTACATTGTCCACAAGGTTTGAGACCAGACAGCCCGAAGGCTCGTCCGTCCAAATGCTAGAGAATTTATTACAATAACTATGTTTAGCTAGCACATGCGCCGCTTTATTTGCATTACGAGGACAATGCTTAAATTTGACCTTCCCAATCAAAGTCGAAACATCGACACGCTCCGCGAAGATAGCAGCAGCTTCGTCCCACCATCTTGCTTGGCCACCACAGGAGTCAATCACTGTTAATGAATCGGATTCTGCCTCTACTCGCGTGAAACCTAAAGAGTTTGCGAACTTCAGGCCATCCCGCATTGCCAGCGCTTTCGTTGTGACCACGCTTGATGCCACAGGGATATAGATACATTGGGCTGCAAGAAATGATCCATTCACATCTCTGATAACCGCAGCCGTTGCTCCCACTCCTTCTTCGACATAAAATGCTGCATCAACATTTAGTTTGACAAATCTAGGCTCCGGCTTCTCCCATCTATCTTGCACTGAATCAGTTTTCTTCGCATTTGCCTGGTCTAAATTATTAGAAATTGCAAGGACAGATATAGGCCATTTGAATGGTGGTGGAGTACCATTATGAGTGTACTGGCGTCGGATCCACCACAGGTCCAACCTCCCACCGCTATGACTTGCTTCACATTCAAATTCGGTTTGATGGGCACCTGTCTTGGTGGGCCGACCAGGATGTGTTCTAGTATGATTGACCCCGAACGATCAACCCTTTTCGCTTCATTGATAATATCCAATATTCCAAGTCGAGACCACATCTCCATAGCATGGTAACAATCAAATAACAGGTGCCTCACATCTTCAGCCGCATTGTGACATATGGGGCAAGCACCCTCTATGCCAACATGCTTATTAGTGAGAATGGACTTTAGGGGTAGGACTCCATGTAGTGCCCGCCAACAGAAAATTTGAACTTTACGTGGGATTTGAAGCTTCCACGAAATACTCCAAAACTGGTGGTGTGCTTGACCTCCCTGGCTGCGCTAGTGCATTTGCATGTGTCCTGAAAGTCTGAGTCCATTGAGTATGGTAAGCTGAACGTACAGAGAAGATACCTCTTCGGTCCAGGTGCCAAGCTATGGAATCTTCAAAAGCATTGTAATTCAGCGGGATCTCTAGTATCCTTCGGACATCAACAGGATTAAAGATAACTCTAATCAGATCCTCGTCCCAGTTCCCACTTATGGGGTCGATGAGGTCGTTAACTATAGACAGGATAGTATGACCCTGTGGCGTGATCACCCTTCTATTTGCACTACTTGGAACCCATGGATCTCTCCAGATATTCACTTTCTCCCCTGATCCAATACGCCATATATACCCCAATTTGAAAGTCTCCAAACCCCTCATAATAGTCTGCCAGGTAAATGAGGCACCATTTTTTAAAGTAGCTTGAAGTAAACTACCATTAGGGAAATATTTCGCCTTCAATACCTTTGGACATAAATAATCCGGGTTGTTTAGTAACCTCCAGCATTGCTAGGTTAAATGAGTATAGGTCTTGGAATCCCATGCCCCCTTCACTCTTCGGATAGCAAAGTTTCCACCAAGAATACCAAAGCATTCTCTTATGTTCCTCATCATCACCCCACCAGAACTGGGAAATTAAATTAGTAATCTCTTTACATATTCCTTTGGGTAAACAGAAGACTGACATAGCAAACACCGGAATAGCTTGTGCCACAGATTTCAATAGGATCTCCTTTCCTCCAGTGGATAACTGTTCTCCATCCAACCTTTGAGCCTCTCTTTGATTCTCTCAACAAAGTGCTTAAAGCAGTCACTTCTATCCGCTCCCACCATTGCAGGTAGGCCCAGATATTTATCAGATAGTGCCTCTGTATCAATGTGTAGCTCCTGACATATTTCAGCCCTAGTGACAACAGAAGTATTAGGGCTAAAGAAAACCCTCGATTTAGCAAAACTCACCATTTTCCCCGAGCTTTGACAGTAAGTCTCCAGAACATGCTGTAAGGAAGCTGCATTAAGCGTCTCTGCCTTCATGAGAATTAGAGAATCATCAATGAATAAGAGGTGTGATACTGATGGTGCATTTCTGCACACTCTAATCCCTTCTATGCCACCAACTTCTTCTTCATACTGCAATAGACTGGAAATACCCTCTGCACAAATGAGGAATAGATAAGGGGAGAGGGGATCCCCCTGCCTAATTCCCCTTGTAGGGTTAAAGACATCTGTTTCTTGTCAGTTAAATCTCACTTTATAACTAACTGATTTCACACATTCCATAATCAATTCTACCCACTGTTCATGAAATCCCAATTTGATCATCATGTCATGCAAAAACGACCACTCTACTCTGTCATAGGTTTTATACAAATCGAGATTTACTACACACAACCCGGATTGGCCTATCCTTTTATTCTTAATCTTATGCACACATTCATATGCTATCAAGATATTATCCGTGATCATTCTTCCAGGAACAAAGGAGCTTTGAGTAGGAGAAATGATATCAGGAAGTATACTTTTCAAACGTAGAGCTAACATTTTCGAGATTATTTTGTAGAGGACATTGCAAAGACTAATGGGTCTGAATTGCGTTACCAGCTCCGGAGCATCGGTTTTGGGTATCATCACAATTGTTGTGTCATTCCAGTTTGCTGGAATTTTCCTCGAATTAATGGCCATCAAAACCTCTTGAGTGATCTCATCACCAATTATATGCCAGTATTTTTTGAAGAAAATTGCGTGCAGACCATCAGGCCCGGGTGCTTTAATATCTCCAATACTAGAGATCGCTTTCTTCACATCCTTCACTGTATATGGGGCCATGAGGAAATTATTCATCTGGTCTGACACCTTCCGCTGAACTCGCTCCATGATCACCGATTAGTTTGCTGAACTTCTAAGGAGAAAAGGTGAGAAAAGTAGTTTAAGATATGGGCATTTAAGTCATCAGTACCTTCCAACCAATTCCCAGCCTCATTCCTTAGTCTCATAATAAAATTCCTTTTTCGCCTTGCTTGTCGGCGTCCTGAGAACGGGGGTCCCCAGACTTGCCTGCCTGTGGCCCATGGCGTGACCAAGCCAGCAGGTCGTACGTCCCATCTTCACCAACAAAACATCCAAGACCCTCGCGAGGGTCCAAGCCTCGCGAGGCGGACGACGCAAGACCTCCTCGGGAGTAGCCTAGCTAGGCAGACTCACGAGGAGCAGAGATATCAAGGCGGGGCAAACCTCATGAGAGCCTCGTGACGTGAGCCATGACGCACGGCACAAGGCGGGCGCCAGCGTGCGCAGCGTCCTTGTTTCCTCTTCGGTGCTAAGGAGGCCAGCGCAGGCGAAGAGTACCGATGCATCAGGCAAAGGTTGCTATATTGGTGCAACGAGACCAGGACCAGGAGGACGGAAATACGGAGGTCATCGTGGAGCCCAAGATGGCGTCTGTTGGAAATATGCCCTAGAGGCAATAATAAAAGGATTATTATTATATTTCCTTGTTCATGATGATTGTCTTTTATTCATGCTATAATTGTGTTATCTGGAAATCGTAATACATGTGTGAATACATAGACACCAACATGTCCCTAGTAAGCCTCTAGTTGACTAGCTCGTTGATCAACAAATAGGGTTTCCTGACTATGGACATTGGATGTCATTGATAACGAGATCACATCATTAGGAGAATGATGAGATGGACAAGACCCAATCCTAAACATAGCACAAGATCGTATAGTTCGTTTGCTAGAGTTTTTCCAATGTCAAGTATCTTTTCCTTAGACCATGAGATCGTGTAAATCCCAGATACCGTAGGAGTGCTTTGGGTGTACCAAATGTCACAACGTAACTGGGTGACTATAAAGGTATACTACGGGTATCTTCGAAAGTGTCTGTTGGGTTGACACGGATCAAGATTGGGATTTGTCACTCCATATGACGGAGAGGTATCTCTGGGCCCACTCGGTAATGCATCATCATAATGAGCTCAAAGTGACCAAGTGTCTGGTCACGGGATCATGCATTACGGTACGAGTAAAGTGACTTGCCGGTAATGAGATTGAATGAGGTATTGGGATACCGACGATCGAATCTCGGGCAAGTAACGTACCGATTGACAAAGGGAATTGTATACGGGGTTGCTTGAATCCTCTACATCATGGTTCATCCGATGAGATCATTGAGGAGCATGTGGGAGCCAACATGGGTATTCAGATCCCGCTGTTGGTTATTGACCGGAGAGTCGTCTCGGTCATGTCTACATGTCTCCCGAACCCGTAGGGTCTACACACTTAAGGTTCGGTGACGCTAGGGTTGTAGAGATATGAGTATGCAGTAACCCGAAAGTTGTTCGGAGTCCTGGATGAGATCCCAGATGTCACGAGGAGTTCCGGAATGGTCCGGAGGTGAAGAATTATATATAGGAAGTGCAGTTTCGGCCATCGGGAGAGTTTCGGGGGTCAACGGTATTGTACCGGGACCACCGGAAGGGTCCCGGGGGTCCACCGGGTGGGGCCACCCATCCCGGAGGGCCCCATGGGCTGAAGTGGGGAGGGGAACCAGCCCATAGTGGGCTGGTGCGCCCCCCCTTGGGCCCCCCATGCGCCTAGGGTTGGGAACCCTAGGGGAGGGGGCGCCTCCACTTGCCTTGGGGGCACTCCACCCCCTTGGCCGTCGCCCCCTAGGAGATCCCATCTCCTAGGGCCGGCGCACCCCCCTAGGGGGCCTATATAAAGGGGGGGAGGGAGGGCAGCCGCACCCTGAAACCTTGGCGCCTCCCTCTCCCCTGCTACACCTCTCCCTCTCGCAGAAGCTCGGCGAAGCCCTGCCGCGATCACTGCTGCATCCACCACCACGCCGTCGTGCTGCTGGATCTTCATCAACCTCTCCTTTCCCCTTGCTGGATCAAGGAGGAGACTTCATCCGCTCCGTACGTGTGTTGAACACGGAGGTGCCGTCCGTTCGGCACTTGGTCATCGGTGATTTGGATCACGGCGAGTACGACTCCATCATCCCCGAGAACGCTTCCGCTCGCGATCTACAAGGGTATGTAGATGCACTCCCCTCTTGTTGCTAGATGACTCCATAGATAGATCTTGGTGAAACGTAGAGAAATTTTTTTGTTTGCTGCAATGTTCCCCAACAGCGTCACCACCAGAGCTTTTGGCAGGCGAAGACCACTTTTGTCAGGATAGCTTGTACTAGCCGTCCCCCTTCAAATTGGCCCGCCATTGTTGGCTCCCTTTCCCGCTCGATATTTGGGAAGAGGACCAGGGCCAATATAAATAGGACTATCCACCACCTTAGCAAGGGACGGATCATTCAGACCATCAACACACACAAGCTCACCGAGCTCAAGAACACCTCAACCTCAGGAGGCTGTTCTTCCCTTGTACTGTTCATCATCAGCCCTAGAGGCAATCCACCACCACCACACTGGAGTAGGGTATTACACCACAACGGTGGCCCGAACCAGTATAAATCTTGTGTCTTTCTGTTTTGCGAGTTCGTCGAGTTCGTTCGCGAGATCTTAGTGAGCTAGGGCATAGATCGGTGGGAGGAAAAATCTTCGCGCACACCCCAGTGTTCGAACCTTAAGGTTTTGCCGGAACCCCACATCCGACATTTGGCGTGCCAGGTAGGGGTGCACCGAGGCTCCTCTCCACCAACCTGTGCCCCGCACCGCCGCACTACGCTCCCATGCCAGGTGCCCCGCCACCCACCTCTGCGGCCAACGCCAGCAGCAGGGAGTCTGGGTACCGAGCCCTGGCCCCCGCCCTGCGGCGAGTGCAGTTGCCGGCCAAGTTCAAGACGAAGATACCGCCGCGTTACGACGGCGCAGCAGATTCGGCGCTGTTCCTTCTAGCGTACGAGGAGGCCGTCCTCGAAGCCGGAGGCAATGACAAGATCATGGCAAACTTGTTCCCCCTGACCCTCACCGACGAGCCGCGTGCCTGGCTGCTCAACCTCCCGGGATCCACCGTGACATCCTGGGGGGAACTCCGCGACCTCTTCACTGTGCGCTACACGGCGCTGGCACACCACGCAGTCGCGGCACTGCTGGGTGGCTCCCAAGCCCCTCCTTCAGATTGCCACGTCAAGCCTTTCGTCCGTCAGATTGGGGCAGCCTGCAAGCGCCCGGGGGCTCCGCCGGGTTGGGCTGGGCCGGAGGCCGACCTCACCTTCGACTCAGAAGACCACCCCGGATCCACCGCCGGCTCCAAGATGCTCCCGATGCTATACACGCCCACCATCTGCAACGTGGCCGTCACCAAGACCCTCATCGACGGCAGCGCCGGCCTGACCTTGCTCCCCGTAGAAGCCTTCAGCCTCCTTCATGTGCCGCTCGAACGGCTCGGCCTCAGCAAGCCCTTCACAGGAGTGGGTGGTGGAGCTGCCCACCCTCTGGGATAGATCCGCCTCCCTGCCACCTTTGGCACGCGAGACAACTACCGCACCAAGCTGGTGGACTTTGACATCGCCCGCATCGGTCTCCCGTACAATGCCATCCTCGGGTACCCAGCTCTCGCTTAGTTCATGGCGGCGACTCACCCGGCCTACAACCTCATGAAGATGCCAGGGAGCAAGGGCGTCCTCACCATCCAGGGGGACGCTAAGGAAGCCGTGGCGGCGCTCAGGCTCGCATTCAAGACCGCGGCAGCAGCACAACCAACCGGCGTCGGTACAACCGAGGCCAAGGAAACCGCGCCCACCAAGAAGAGGCAGATGTTCACTCAAGACAAGGAGGAGACCAAGCAGGTGCCGGTCGACGAGGACGGGTCCTCAAGAGCCACCTTCACCATAGGGAACGGCCTTGACCCGGGACAAGAAGAAGCTTTGGTGAGATTTTTACGCGTGAACAAGGAGATATTCGCGTGGGAGCCCAATCAGCTGGTAGGGGTCCCGAGAGAGGTAATCCAGCATCATCTAAGGGTGTGCCCCAACGTACGCCCCGTGAAGCAGCGAGCAAGACGGCAGTCCACTGAGAAGCAGGCCTTCATCGTCCAAGAGTCATGCAAGCTGGAGGCGGCGGGTACCATCCGAGAAGTTCGATACCCCGAATGGCTGGCGAACCCCGTCGTAGTACCGAAGAAAGGCATGCGGGGTATACTGCTACACCTGCATGCCCTTCGGGCTACGCAACACGGGCGCGACCTTTCAATGGTTGATGCAAACCGCCTTGAGGCGGCAGCTTGGCAGAAACACAGAGGCCTATGTTGATGACATAGTGGTCAAATCTCGCGAGGCGAGGACATTGATTCAAGACTTGGCGGAGACCTTCAAGAGCTTTCGCCAAGTGAACTTGAGGCTTAACCCGGAGAAGTGCGTGTTTGGCGTCCCCTCCGGCAAGCTACTGGGGTTCCTCGTATCCCACAGAGGGATCGAGGCGAACCCGGAGAAGATCAAGGCCATCGAAGACATGAGCCCACCACAGACCCTCAAGGAAATGCAGAAACTAGCAGGGCGGGTGACCGTGTTAGGGCCCTTCATCTCCAAGCTAGGCGAGCGCGCCTTACCCTTCCTTAAGCTCATGAAGAAGAAGGGCCCGTTCGAGTGGACCCCGGAGGCCGACCGGGCATTCCAAGACCTCAAGAAATACCTCACCAGCCCCCCGGTGATGGTGGCACCGTGGACTCTCGAGCCTCTGGTGCTCTACCTTGCCGCCACCCCGTACTCCGCCAGCGCGGCGCTGGTGGCAGTTCGGCAGGAGCGCCAAGACAAGGGTGTGCCGCGCCAAGCCAGAGCTAATGCAGCGCGGGGTCAGGAAGGCGCGTCAAAGCCATCAGCGGCGGAAGACCAAGCTCAACAGGGCAACAACGCAGAAGCTCCTGAGGACGGGAGGGTCTCGGGAAACCCGCCACCTCAGGATATGCCACAATATCCGTGGGATCTGAGCCTCGACAGTGTGCCAACCCTCGTCGAGCACCCGGTGTACTTCGTCAGCACCGTACAGCGGGACGCGAGGGCACGCTACCCCATGCCGCAAAAGCTCCTGCTCGCACTCTTGGTGGCCTCGTGCAAGCTACGTCACTACTTCCAGAGCCACCCCATCAAGGTCGTCTCAGCCTACCCATTGGAGAGGGTGCTCAGGAGCCCTAACTCAGCCAGAAGGGTCGCTGAGTGGAACATCTAGTTGCAAGCATTCCAGTTGGAGTTCAGCACTACCAGGGTCATCAAGGGAGCCGCGCTCGCCGATTTTGTGGCAGAATGGACAGATGCCCCGGCTCTTGAGGAAGGAGAAGACCGTTCCACCTCCCCAGGAAGCGAGGCACCCGACGGCTGGGTCATGTATTTTGATGGCGCCTTCGCACATCAGGGCGCGGGGGCTGGAGTAGTGCTCATCTCGCCCACTCAGGACAAGCTCTACTACGCCGTGCAACTCTGTTTTCAGCACGGCGAGAAGGTCTCCAACAACATCGCAGAATACGAAGGCCTCATAGTGGGCCTGAGGGCTGCGGCGGCTCTAGGGGTGAAGCGCCTCACCGTCAAAGGCGACTCGCAGCTCCTCGTCAATTTTTCCAACAAGGTGTACGAGCCGAAGGACGAGCACATGGAGGCCTACCTCGCGGAGGTGCGCAAGATGGAAAAGCAGTTCTCGGGCCTGGAGCTGCAGCACGTGCCCTGGGGCACCAACAAGGAAGCCGACGACATCGTCAGGAGATCATCCAAGCGGCAATCGCAAGAGCCCAGTGTCTTCGAAGAGCAGCTCTTCAAGCCATCAGCTTTGCCACCTCTTTCAAGCATGACTCAGCCTCGGGAGGAACTCCCACAGCCCCTGGCCACAGGAGCCCCAACCTGTGGCCCGACCTCAGGAGCTCGGCTGCTCTTGGCGCTTGAGCCCCAGGAGGAGTGCTGCATCAAGGAATTCAAGGAGTACCTGATGCACGGGACGCTGCCGGAGAAGGAAGAGGATGCGGAGCGCGTGGCCCGGCAGGCCACGGCATACTGTATCCAAGACGGCGAGTTATACAGGAAACGACCGAACGATGTCACGCTGTGCTGCATCTCCAGCGATCAAGGAAGGGAGTTGCTGATTGACATACACGGCGGTGATTGCGGGCATCACTCATCATCACGGACCCTCATCGGCAAGGTGTTCCGTAGTGGGTTCTATTGGCCTACAACACTCAACGACGCGACCGAGCTGGTGAAGGCGTGTGAAGCTTGCCAATTCCACGCCAAGCAAATCCATCAGCCTGCTCAGGGCCTCCAAACCATCCCGCTCACATGGCCGTTTGCGGTCTGGGGGTTGGACATCCTAGGCCCGTTTCCCCGGGCTCCAGGGGGCTACCGCTATCTCTACGTCGCCATCGACAAGTTCACCAAGTGGGCGGAGGTGGAAGCCGTCTGTACCATTCCAGCCGGCTCTGCTGTCAAGTTCATCAAGGGCCTCGTGAGCTGCTTCAGGGTCCCCAACCGCATCATCACAGATAACGGTTCGCAGTTTACTAGCAACCTCTTCAAAACCTACTGTGCTAACCTTGGAACACAGATCTGCTACGCTTCGGTGGCCCACCCCAGGAGTAACGGCTAGGCCGAGCACGCTAACGCGGAGGTCCTGAGGGGCCTCAAGACCAGGACTTTCAAGAAGAAGCTGGAGGCCTGCGGCAGGGGCTGTCTCGACGAGCTCCGGTCCGTGCTGTGGTCCATCCGAACCACCGCCACCAAGGCAACGGGCGAGACTCCATTCTTCCTCGTCTACGGAGCTGAAGCAGTCCTTCCTCATGAGGTCAAGCATCGCTCCGCATGGGTCCTAGCGTTCGATGAAACGCAGCAGGACGCCATGCGGGGGGTGGATCTTGTGCTGGGGGAGGAACGCCGTCGCGAAGCCGCATTGAGGGCAGCAAGGTACCAACAAGCGTTGCGGCGATACCACTGTCGCAACATCTGCTCCGGGACGCTCGAGGTGGGCGACCTCGTCCTGAGGCAGGTCCTCTCCAGGGAAGGGCTGCACAAGCTTTCGCCCATGTGGGAGGGCCCGTTCAGGGTCGTCCAAGTCTCCAGGCCGGGTGCAACACGCCTGGAGACACGGGACGTGATACCTATCCAGAACGCCTAGAACATCCAGCATCTCTGGAAGTTCTATCCATGAAGCAAGGCACAGAGCCTGAGAAGCAAGGCCCAGAGCCTGAGAAGAAAGGCCCAGAGCCTGTGAAGAAGGCCCGGTGCCTGTGAAGAATCGCCGCCCATGACACTCTCACGTAATAATGAGTGGGGCTGTACACGCCCCGGAGTCTCAGGAGCGCCGGCCTCAGGCCCCTGGGCTCCCTCCCACGCCTAGTGGACAACACTTAGCTCTGCACTGGTGAGAAGACTTGAAGACTAGATTAGGTGTCGGACGCGGCTTTTCATTTGCTTTGCGTAGTTGACTCGATTTTCCTCAATCAAAGTTTGCCTTTGGCGTTCCTTGCCGATTTGATTCCCTCGCCTCTCACTGCGTTTTTCCGGCTCGAATTTTCTCGTGTTCTCTCTATCTCGCATGCCTTGCGAGGGGGCTAGGCAGGCGCCCTCGCGAGCATTGTTCCTTCTTTCTGCCTTCTCGCAAGCCACCCTCGTTCGAGCCCAGAAACTAGTGCACCTCTCCTAGTCTATGTCCCTCGGGTACCGCGACACAAAGCTCCAGGTCGGGGCCAGGATGAATGGCAAATCTTTTAACGCACTTCCTAACGAGTTTTTCGCAGTTCCTGAGCGAATGCAGGCCACCGAGGCAAGATGAATGCGAGGAAATAAACGCTTCGCGAGGAAGAGGACGTCCTGAGTATACCAGGTTAAGTTATCTTTGCGCAAAATAATGACACAACACGAGAACAGAACGCATACTGATATATCCAAGGAACCATAGTTCGATACACGCCCCCCGGGCCCATGTTGGTTTCATTCTTGATGCAGGAAAAGAGCAAAACAAAAGTAGTGTTGCAGCGATCCGCGAGGACAGGCACCTAGCACTACCCCGAGCCTAGCCAGATCCTCCCTCACGCTTCACGGAGGTGCGGCGACGAGATGACCCACCGCCGCCTTCAAGACTGGTGCGGCGGCGTGGCGGCTGGGCACAGCCGCCACTGCTGGAGCTGTAGCCGGAGGAAGAGCCATCGTAGCTGGACGAGACACGATCGCCGACGAGGGCGGGCTCGCCCTCGTCCTCGTCGCGACCATCCCCAAGGCCGAGTACCTCCTCATCATCGTTCGCCTCAGGGCAGCACCCGACGCGGTGACCATCTTCCCCAAACACCCTCACATAAAGGGTCGACCCACCATCGTACCTGAAGTGGAGGGTGCACCGCCTGCCCAGGCCGCGTGCACGGGCGAATGTCTGCCAGCCGCGGGCCAGGGCTATGTTGCCCACAGCGGAAATCTCGACCGCAACCCAAGAGGCCTTGCTGCAGCAGCCATCTGCCTGCAGCCAGAGTCTGCTTGGACCAGAGGCCGGCAGTTCGCCGGCGAAGAAGCGCAGGAGTTGGAGCCAGTTGCCAGCCGGGTTCTCTGACCAGACGACGAACTCCGGCGACACCTCCGCCGTGTGGAAGCGCAGATGAGGAGGCCGCGCCACCATGGCACGCCTCCCCTCATCAACTAGACCGCCATGGCTGGGATGACCCACTCCGCGTGCCGTGACGCTGTCTCGACAATGGGTCACGATGGGGGTCGCGACATGTTTACGCGGGCGGCCACGGCTGCGCTTGGGCGCCAAGGAGCCGGGTCCCTCACGAGGGGCTTTCCCCTTCTCGGCGACAGAGAACTTCCTTCATGGTGCCATGGGTGTCACTGCAAGTGATGGAGCAAGGAGGAAGGAGCAAGCAAGGAAGAGATGGGCAACGGGGGCTCCGCCCCCTCACCATTTATAGCAAGGGAAGGCCAACCGGCGTCTCCCACGATCGCAGGTAATGATGGTTTTGCTTGCATGTCGCAGGGACTTGACAAGTCGAGCAGTTGCCGAGGCAACATGGGGAAGCGGAGGCGCCCACGTCCAATCATCCACCACGCGTCAATCGAGGCCGCATGCTTTGGGGGCCCGCGGCGCTCCGTACTAGGCCCTTGGCTTCGCTGCGAAGCCAAGCCCGAGAGCACCTTGGGCCCGGGGGCTACTGTCGGCGTCCTGGGAACGGGGGTCCCCAGACTTGCCTGCCTACGGCCCATGCCGTGACCAAGCCAGCAGGCCGTATGGCCCATCTTCACCAACAAAACATCCAAGACCCTCGTGAGGGTCCAAGCCTCGCGAGGCGGACGACGCAAGACCTCCTCGGGAGTATCCTAGCTAGGCAGGCTCACGAGGAGCGGAGATATCAAGGCGGGACAAACCTCACAAGACCCTCGTGACGTGAGCCATGACGCACGACACCAGGCGGGCGCCAGCGCGCGCAGCATCCTTGTTTCCTCTTTGGTGCTAAGCAGGCCAGCGCAGGCGAAGAGTACCGAGGCATCAGGCAAAGGTTGCTATATTGGTGCAACGAGACCAGGACCAGGAGGACGGCAAGACGGAGGTCATCGTGGAGCCCAAGACGGCGTCACCACGAGAGCTTTTGGCAGGTGAAGACCACCTTTGTCAGGATAGCTTGTACTAGCTGCCCCCCTTCAAATTGGCCCGCCATTGTTGGCTCCCTTCTCGCTCGATATTTGGGAAGAGGACCAGGGCCAATATAAATAGGACTAGCCACCACCTTAGCAAGGGATGGATCATTCAGACCATCCACACACACACAAGCTCACCAAGCTCAAGAACACCTCAACCTCAGGAGGCTGTTCTTCCCTTGTACTATTCATCATCAGCCCTAGAGGCAATCCACCACCACCATACTGGAGTAGGGTATTACACCACAATGGTGGCCCGAACCAGTATAAATCTGGTGTCTTTCTGTGTTGCGAGTTCATCGAGTTCGTCCGCGAGATCTTAGTGAGCTTAGGGCGTAGATCGGTGGGAGGAAAAGACTTCGCGCGCACTCAGTGTTCAAACCTTCAGGGTTTGCCGGAACCCCACATCCGACATTGCCGAAGTGAAAGCTTGGAAAAAAGCAGTGTTATGGTCGCCAACTTTTAGCCAAGTTGCTCTGGACTGTTGCCTCACTTGGATCTCTTCCAATTCCAGCAAATACTCGATTAGTTCAGATAATTCTCTTCTCTTTTCTTCATTCTCATCATCCATAGGCCCCACCATAACTCTCTCAAGATCTCGCTGTGCTTTACGCAGACGCTTTTTTGGCTTCTTGAGAACTCTTTGGTCCCAGTCGTGGAACTGGTTATGCATCTTATTCAGCTTGTCATAAATATTAGTCACAGATAGATCGGCTGTAACATCATTCCATGCCGCCGTCACCGTCTCCTCAAAACTCCTCTCCCTCAACCAGCATGCCTCGAAACTTTTCACTTGTACGTTATTCTGGCCGGCTGTTGGGTGTGTATAGAACACTGTATCCACAAGAAGAGGTCTGTGGTCAGAGTGGTTAAATTCCAAGTTCTGCAATGCCGCATTAGTAAACAAGCTCGCCCATGCATCATTCACCAGGCGTCTGTCTAGTTTTCCCTTATTCTTCCACGTGTCCATGTGAACGGGTCTCCGAGGAAGCCCATATCATGTAATCCACAGTCATCAATTGCTTCTTGGAAAGCATGCATATATTGTGCCGGACGTGGATTGCCTCCCTCCTTCTCATGAAGAAACTGGATTTCATTGAGGTCGCCAATCAAGAGCCATGGCAAATTCTGACTCTGGTGAAGTTGCCGCATACGTGACCAGGTGAGATGCTTATTCGCCCATCTAAACTCACCATACATCCCCGTCAAACGCCAAACCGGATTGTTATTATTATCCTCAATTATTACATCAATGAACATAGCATCTAGAGCAAGCCTACGTACATTGATATGATTATTCCAAAAAAGAACTAAACCACCACTTCTACCATTACTCGTGCACACAAGTTTCTGGTCCATCATCATCCTCCTCCTTAAACATTCTGCCAGATAGCTGTCAAGGTGGGTCTCCGACAAAAACACCATGTCAGGGGAACATCTTCGCTGGACATCCAGCAGGGCACGCACTATCGGGGCATTCCCAAGACCTCGGCAGTTCCACGATAATATTTTCATTGTGTCCGGTCATCCCCCTATCGGGAGGATGCCGATATCTCATTGGTTTGCTGCCCTGCCGAACTGTCTATTGCTTCTCCATCAACTCCTTTATACTTCTTTCTATTTGCATTCTTCTGAGGCATGCTTGCAGCCTCCAAAGTAATCCCTGGCATTGTTTGTCCTTCAAACTGATCAACTATTGCTGCCACATTTGATGTCTTAGCTATACTTGGGACCAAGGCCAAAGTGTTAGACCCGCCCGACAGTGCCTGTTGTGTATCAACTGATGTCCGCTTTCCCAGAACTTGAACCTGGCGCATGTCTTGGTCCTCCGTCTCCTATCCCGACCCTTGCCCCGGTTCCATATCAGTGGTCACCGGATTGTACAACGCGTTATGATGCCAACTCTGCATTGTATCCCTCCCCGCTGAAGCAAAAGGAGGGGCTCCTCGGCCACGTCCAGGGCCAAAAGGTGGTTCATCCCTCCCTCTTTCACCTCTCCCGCATCCCTACACCGCGACCTCTACCTCGGCCGCTTCCTCCGTCAACCAAAAGTAAATCACCCCACTCCAGCTTGGATACATCATGTTCCCTAGTGCCACACTCCTCATATCAATGTCCCATTAGACCACAGTTGCCACAGTAATCGGGTAGTTTCTCATGTTGAACTTGGTAGAAATCTTTTTGCCCATTCTTTGTAATTGAAACAAATTTGATGAGCTTCTTAGAAACTGTAAGCTCAACTCTGACCCTCATGAACTCCCCTACAAAGCCAACAGGTAGAGTTGTTTGAACCTCTAACACCCTGCCCATTCTCCGACACATACTTTGGTTGCTGCAGGAAACAAGTAGTTATCCGACAGTTTCAATATCCTTGCCCATACCACAAGCTTATCCAGCACCACCGATTCTGGCTTCGTGAACCCATCATATTCCTCTATCAGAACTCCCTGGTTCCTAAACAGCCATGGCCCCTTATGTATTGCCATGTTCCAGTCCCCAGACATCCGAACCGTACCGTGAACAGGTTGTCATCAACCCTGCGCCAGCGGACCTCCCTGGCTGGATTCCATGCCGATCTCATATCTGCATATAGGGCAGACGGGCTGAACCCCTTATCGGTGTGCACCTTGGCGACCGCAAGCCACTTGGTCTCTATATTTTCCTCCTTGAACTCATCTTCCCGGACAAAATTGTCCCTCCTCGTCTTCTTGAAGCTCCAAACGACTCAGGAGTTCTTCCACAGGCTCCTTCCCCCGGCGGGTTCTGCCTGGTTCCTCCTGCGTCGCCATGATGACCCCGATCGCAAAACCCTAACCCTAGACGGGCGAGGCTCCAAAAGCCAAAACCCACCTCAACCTTCCACGCGTGGCCTCCCAGGGATCAGATCCGAGGTAGGGGCGGAGAACGGGTGGGGATGATCGGCGATAAAAGGCATAAATAGACTCTCAACGGAGGCGCCGCCAGAGGACAACGAAACCCTAGGGGGAAAACTTTTCTCGTCTTGCGGCCACACTTCAACGTGTTGATGCCTCTATCCCTCTCCTTTTCTCCCTCCGGCGACCTCGTTGGCAGCAAGAAAAGTGGGGACCCTTCCATCTCATTTCCTTTTTCTTATGTTTTTTTCCTGAGGACGTCGACGAGATGATGGGGCAATGATGTGTTGGAATAAGATCTCTCCATCCTTTTTCTACCTCGACAAAGTCCAATCTGGCATCGTGAAGAGCCTGTAAGAGTCTTTGTCCCCAGATCTGTTGACTCCATTCAAATCTTGGCAGTTGATGTGTCTTTAGCTGTTGGTGTAGCGGCTACGACATCTTTTTTAGTGTTCTTTTGGTCCAATTTCTCCTCCCCTCTGAATTGGTGGCATTGAATGGCAAGTCTGCATTGCTAGTGGTGACGCCCAATCAATGTGTGCTTCAACGATTTCTATATCTCGTCTCAAGAGGCAAGTGACCATTTCGGCCTCCAAAGCCTAGTATGGGAAGGATATTCAGAGTTTCCCTTGCATCTACTGTTGGTTCAGTTTAATTTTTGATCTCTAGCAGGCTGTTACAATCAATGTCATTTTTATTTTTTACTGGTCATTCTACGTCTAGCCATCTGCCATTATATTGGCTATTGTTTTTCTTGATATTTAACAGATCTAAGATGCCCATTGAGTATCTTTTCTTTAGAAATAAGGCACTGTTGTTGGTTCTCCTTTCTCTTCCTTTTCACATTTTCATTATAACTATATATTTCTATTTTTATTTCTTTCAACGTTCACATATTCCATGTCACCACATGTCTCATCTGGTCTCCACATCATTAGGTATATCATAGAATAGCTAATAAGCCATCGCCATCATCATTTCTTTCCCAACAACAAATCATTCCCCTAAAGGCAGAAGGTCACCGTCCACTATGTGATAGCCTGGCTTATTAGGGATGATAGACTACTCATATCAATAAGGAATTCCTTCTTTTCCGGGAGCCCATTCAGAAAGAACTCCATAGTTAAGCGTGCTCAGCTTGGAGTAGTTTCAGGATGGGTGACCGACCAGGAAGTTGCTCCCGGATGCGCACGAGTGAGGACAAAGTGCGCAGAAACGACTAGTATTGATCCGTAGGGCCAGTCTAGATCCTGTCAGGAGTAACGATCATCGGCAGGTGTGTCCGGGGCGTTACAACTTGGTATCAGAGCCGACCCTCGCGGTTACACGGATGTTTGCGGACGGATGCACAGCCATGCTGTGCATGACGTTTATGACCCGTCGTGGCACACGGCATGGCACATGTGTCGGACTGGAAGCACAT